>NW_027095443.1:137308-299690 GCF_036850765.1 Saccopteryx bilineata
CCAAAAACTATCTTCTGTTTACACACTTTATGTTGGGGCTCCTTCTGATCCCCAAACAAAACAACTTGTTCCTCTGCAAACTTTGTGCCATTGCTGACAATGTCCACCTTACCTCACAGAAGCCTGGTCACAGAGCGACATCAGAATCAGCCTGACTCATTCCATTGTGACTGTGCCCCTCCAGGATATAAGCCAACCATGAGAGCCACAGGTAAACTCTCCTGGTTTTCCCAGCTTGGCTGTCCTTGTCACTGTCCTTATGGAATCATCCGTCTGTATCTATCAAGGTTCAACTATTTTTCCCAGTTCTAATCTCTACGTTCTCATCTCCCTCCAACAATCAGCTAATGAGCACAAAGAGTCATCTCCGGCCCATTGTCACAAAAATGTGTCTGTGGCTGTAAGTTTCTAAAATACGAGGTCAGCAAAGAAAATTTTAGTAGCTCTTGGTAAATATTCAAGGATCCTGAAAAAGTAATTTACTGAGGTTTCACTTGGTGCTCAGTCACAACACTATAGACAGATGAATAATAATACACTTAACTGTCTCAGTAAGTAACGTCCACATGTCACAAAATAATTTTTAAAAAGTTACGCACATAACTCTCACACAAACAGGGCAGGAACATGTTTCAAAAAGTTTGTTCAACTCATATTTTACCTTGGAGACCACTAAGATGCTAAATACTTTTAGGGAATATTTTTAAATCTTACTATTTTTATTATGCTAAGATATGGCCAATGATGCAAATTGTGTGTGTTGAAAATAAAATGGTTAATGTTACAAAGGGTAATGAAATGCTAAGCACTGGGTTTATTTTCTCCTGTGACCAAATCTACAAATCACCATGATTCCTCTTATACAGAACATCCAAAGAAGGACATCTAGATTTTGGACGTTCTCTTAGAGTTGCCATCTGATCTGTCCTAACGTGACTCTGTTGTCCCTCTGTCCACCTTTTCACCCTCTCTTCACATCTCACCCCCCGACACATGGCTGCTACCACTCTTCCTTTCCAGAAGCCTCAACCAGCCAGCAAGCTCAGTGACCTGACGAACCAAAGTGCATCTTCTGAGGCCATGAAGCTCTTCCCCTGTGAGTTTGCATTTCAGAATTCTACTGTAATATCATTTTTCCTGGCCATTCCCTTCTCCTGGATCATGTGATTTATTTCTGTCTTCCGTCTTCTTATCACCTTGTGAATCTCTCTACATCTTCACCAAGAACCACAGGATCCTCTTGTCATGCCCATGTCGCCTCAGCTCTCAAGTTGTGTCTGATTCCTGCTCCTGCATGACTCCACCCATATTAACCCTTTTGCAGTCCCCTGAGGGAAGCAGCGAGTTCTCTGGCATCCCTGTATCCAGTGTAGAAGGTGAAGGAGAGGCCCGCATACACCTCCCTTCTTCAGCGTCAGTACCGTGAGGCTGAGGTGAGGCTGTCTAGCTTGGTCTGGAATTCACTGCCAACCGCCATGCGGGCACGAGGCACCACAATGTGAGATGCTGTGTGAGGACGCAGGCTCAGGAAGAACTCAGGCACAAAGCTGACCTGCACTCTCACAGGTACCTGTGCCTTCAGGTGCAATATCCTGGAGACAGTAGTTAGTCAAGAGGAGATGGGTTTTGTAGTCTGAGTCCAGTACATCTCTCTATGGGACCGAAGGGGATGGATGATGCTCCACCATTGCTGGGAAAATGCAGAGCTTGCTTCACAAAAGGGAGTGAGGTGAGTCCATGAATGAGATAGCAGCACGCAGGGTCCTGGAAACTCCCCTCAGGGGGTGACCTGAACCCACAAGCACTGACTGTGCCCTCTCTCCTCTGACACCCTATGGGAGTTTTCCAACAATCCAGGGTGTGGGGTGGGCCGTGGGACATCGGGAGTAGGGACTCCCCAGTGTGTGCTTGTGTCACTTACCCTGTGAAGCTCTTGATGAGCCCAGACCTGAGGTAGCCTTCTCCTGCCCCAGGCGAGCACATACATGAAGGGTTACCATGACAATGGTTGCCAGGGCTCCTGGGCAGATCTCTTACCTTGTGACACAGACAGGGGAGACTGACCCTCAGGGGTTCTGCCTCTTCTCTGTTTCTTGTGTGTGCACACGGCTTTCCTGACCCCCAAGCTCCAGATGATGAGGAGGCTGACCACCACTGTCACAGACTGAACACAGCTCGATGCCACAGAGAACTTCCCTCCATAGAGAAGTGAGGTGAAAATCTACCCTCCTTCCCCTGAGATCCATCACTGCTCTGTTCCTGACTGTGACCACCTTGGCTCAGGTCTTGTCCTCTCCTGACACTTTGGCTTTGAAACCAGGAGGTCTTATGATCTCACCTTGGCCTGATTTTAGGGCTCACTGACAACAACTCTTTCTTATTGCTCTTCAATTCAAACAGAATCACTTTGTACCCAGATACAATATATCCCTCAGAGTTTCTGATGGTGTGACAAGGACAACAGAAACCCTGGATATGTGACCTGGGAGACCCAGGTGGCATCTCCCAACCCCGTGGTTCTCCTTGCTCCTGGCCTATGATTTGATGCTCATTCTTTGAACCCTGACACCTGAGAGAAGCTGGGTATTATTGTCTTCTGAGATGACACTCTGAGGAGCTCCTTCCCAGAAACAGCATGGCTCTGAGGCCTGTGTCCTGTTCGCTTCTTCTAATTTAACCCCGTGATCCATTCTACTTTTCCTATGCTTTCTCCTATTAGAATGATATGAAGTAAATATCAATTAATTTATACCTAACCTTTTTAATCCAACCCCCATTAAATCCATAGAGCCCTTAACAAATGAACATGAGCCCAGAAAATGAAGATTGAAAATATAGAGTTTATAAATCTCATGATGAAGAAAGAACTTGTAAAACAGGTAGAATTTTACTCATAATAATATTTTATACCAATTTTTGTACTGAGAAAAATTATGTAAATGGAAAAAATATCTTAAATACCTTAAGAGTCAGAAGAATGGAAGTATTGTTTGTATCACATTCAAGGGTGAATAAGTACTTGCGTTAGTATGAAAAACATAAGACATTTGTTCCCTGACAGCAATGTGTTCTCATGGCAAAGGACACATAAAAAAAAAGTCAGGGCATGTCCACTGGGGGCTGGGGACCTAACAGGAAACCCTCACAACAAACAACTAACAAGAGCAAAACAACCATATATTTTAACCCGTAAGGATCATCCCAGTAGAATTATTACCAGGTATGAACTAATGGGATTAATGGGGAATTTAAGTCTAAGACTTGACTCAACGGTCCTGGCTGGATAGCTTGGTTAGTTAAAGAATTGTCCTGAGCTGCAAAGGTTATGGATTTGATTCCTGGTCAGAGCACAAATAAGACCACACTGATGTTTCTGTCATTCCCTTATCTCTAAGATAAATAATAAACAGTCCACGAGCTAGGAAGAAACAATGTGGTCATGCTCCAGTAATGGGAGTAGGAGTCAGGTAGAAGTAACTCAACTGTCAGTAATCCTTTAATATCTGGTGACATAGTATTTTATAGAGCTCTCTACAGGTCATTAGTGACTAGGAAAAATCAGTGGTTTAACCCCAACATCACAGAGGGAATAAGCTAATTCTACTGCCCCAGGTAGGCTCATTGGAAAGATGCAACTGCAAAACCAGAGCCCTCCCAGGAGAGCTGGGTGGTGTGAAATGGGCGGCTGGTTGTGTGTTCTGTGACTAGCAGGGGGCACTGGTGTACTGTGCCTGAGAGCTCAGGGTTCTGGGCCACGCAGGCTAGGAATGTTCTCTACTGGCTCTTGCACACCTGGGCAGGCAGTGTCTTCACTGAGGTGTGACTTGTTTGTATCTGGTTCCTCAGGAGTTGCATGAGCACTCAACTCTGACTCACACATTTGCCTCTTGTTTTATATTCTCCTTTTATGAAGTCATTGCCTGGCTTGATTTAAAGGAGAGACAGATAGAAAATGACATAACAAAACTATATTTTCTTGAAGAAACACGACCCACAGTGCTCTGTGGGCAAAGGAAGTGACACCTAAGGAGTGATTTTTCCCCAGGGTCAACATTAGGCCTCAGCAAGCAGAGCTCTGGGCTCTCTGTCATGGCCCGGGTTCCTCCCCTCCCCTCCTCACTCCCTGCACAGGGAGTTTCCTGTGGTGGAAAGTGAACCGGTATGGGGGAGGGGCATCGCTTTCTCCTCCCACCAGCTGCACACAGCGGGGCTGTTCCATTAGCTGTGAGGGTGCTCAACCTGCTTCAGG
The DNA here is from genome assembly GCF_036850765.1 of Saccopteryx bilineata. Lineage (NCBI taxonomy): Eukaryota > Metazoa > Chordata > Mammalia > Chiroptera > Emballonuridae > Saccopteryx > Saccopteryx bilineata. The sequence continues at coordinate 141,558 of NW_027095443.1, forward strand.
GTCCTGGGCCAGAAGGTACTGGAGCTGTTGGGGCCATTCTCAGTGTCTAGATCTATTATATAATATAAAGAAATATATATACAGCCTGACCAGGCTGCTGCACAGTGAATAGAGCATCAGATTGGGAAATGGAGGTCCCAGATTTGAAGCCCTGAGGTCGACAACTTGAGTGTGGACTCATCCAGCTTGAGCGCTTGGCACCTGGCTTGAACGTGGGTTCATAGACACGACCCCATGGTCGCTGGCTTGAGAACGAAGTTTCTGGCTTGAAGCCCAAGGTCGTTGGCTTGAGCATGGTGTCACTCACTCTGCTGTACTTCTGGGTCACCTTGCTTTCTTATATATGAGAAAGCAATCAAAGAATAACTAAGGTGCCACAATGAAAATTGATGCTTCTCATCTCTCTCCCTTCCTGTCTGTCTGTTCCTTTATGTCCCTTTCTTTTTCTCTGTCTCTGTCAATTATATATATATATATATTTATATATCTCTGTCAATTATATATATATTACAAAATTATAACCAGTAACTAACATATCTCCCCATGTTTAAGACGCACATTAATTTTGGGGCCCAAAATTTAAAAAAGTATTACATAAAGATATGGAACTCAAGTTTTATTTATCATAAAATTTATATAGCTCCTCATCACTGTCATAACTCCCATCCTTTAGTTTGTCCTTGTCTGTCTCTGATGATGAATCACTGTCTTCAACTATGAGCACAAAAAAAAAGCATGAAAAAGCGGGAATTGCAAGTAAAAAATTTACAACCATTTTATAAGACGCACCCAATTTTTAGACCTCAAATTTTTAAGAAGGTGCATACTATACATGGGAAAATATGGTAAGTTTTTGTGATGTTAATACTATCATATATGTAAATACACAATAGTGTTGACTTATGTATAAAAACCACAGGATGGACTCACAAACATAAATATATACATACTTAAACACACATACACATACCAACAGTACATACACTCACACATGCACACATACCCAACTCATGACTGTCATAGGCACGAGAATCTCAGAGTATGGAGAAGTAAAGATTCTGCCTCAAGCCTGACCTGTGGTGGTGCAGTGAATAAGAGTTGACCTGGAATGCGAAGGTCACTGGTTCGTAACCCACAGCTTGCCTGGTCAAGGCACATACAAGAAGCAACTACTAGTAGTTGATGTTTCCATCTCATTTCCTTTCTCTCTCCTCTCTCTACAATCAATAAACAAAAATTAAAAACAAGAAAACTTCACCTCCATAACTGATGCTAACTCAATAGCGAGTATATTATTGTTATTGCTCTTCTCACTACTATATAATTTCAATTCATGAGGTCTGAGAATGCTCTTTGTTAAATAAGTTAATTAAAATTTTGTAACTTACTAGTTATATTATTTAGAAATTAATATTTATAGTAAAGAAAGATTTAAAAATTTACACAAAACTAGGGAATAGAGCAAATGATCTCCTGGTTATGGTTTAATTCCACTTATCAGTGAGATCATATGGTGTTTCTCATCCTCTGTCAGACTTATTTCACTTAGCTCATTGTCTAAAGGTTTATTTTTAGAAATTCATAATATTCATGTATATTCATATAATGTATGTGTTTAATTTTTGATAGGCATTAAGGTTGTTTCTCTGTCTTGTCTGTTGTAAGTAATGCTGCCATGAGCATGGGGGTGCATGTATCTTTTGAGTTACTATTTTTCTTAGGTTCCAATTAATACCCAGAGGTGGAATAGCTGAACCATATGGTTGTGTGTTTTTAGGAGTCAGACCATGGGGTTGTGTAGTAGAGACAATGACCTGGTGAGCTGCAGTAACCAGCAGGGCTCCCAGGCCTTAGGTCCAAGGAAATGGTGTATGCCCTATGACCAGCAGGAGGCGCTGTGAGACTGTCCTAAATTCCACCACAGCTAGTAAGATCCATTCACTCAAATGATCCTGAGTCTGAGGGCTGGGCCTGTGCTTCCTGATGGGGACTCAGCAGCTGTTCTCACTCTGACTGTCTAGAGTGCCCAAAGACCACCTCCATGTGATCTCAGCAATTCTTTTTCTTGGGGCTCTCCCAAGGAGTGAAGCCAAATTCCTTTCTCCTCAGTGTGAGGTGTGAGCTGAGCTCAGCCCCAGGGCTCAGGGAGGAACTGGTGGTAACTGAGGGACACACATTTGCATGGACAGCCCCTCCTCTGGCAGAGGGGGGAGAAGAAAAGGAGGCCTGGGGCAGCCCAGCCCCACTGTGGGCTCAGGGCTGTGAGCACCATGGCCTGGACCCCTCTCCTCCTCCTGCTCTTCTCTCACTGCACAGGTGGGGACAGGCCTTGAGGACCAAGTTTATTCCCTTCATGCTGAATCTCATGAGAAATTTTCCCTGGTCCCCTTACCATTACTGACAAGTGTCTGTGTCTGCAGGTTCCCTGTCCCAGCCTGTGGTGACTCAGCTACCCTCCTTCTCTGCGTCTCCTGGGGCATCAGCCAGACTCACCTGCACTCTGAGAAGTGACATCGATGTTGTTGTATATACTATTCGCTGGTACCAGCAGAAGCCAGGGAGCCCTCCTCAGTTTCTCCTGTGGTTCAAGTCAGACTCAGATAAGCACCAGGGCTCTGGGGTCCCCAGCCGCTTCTCTGGATCCAAAGACGCCTCAGCCAATGTGGGGCTCCTGCTCATCTCTGGGCTCCAGCCTGAGGACGAGGCAGACTATTACTGTCACATCGGGTACAATAACGCTCCCCACAGTGACACACACCCAAGGGGGAGTGGGACGAAAACCTCAATTACCACAGTCTTAATTTACAACAAATGAGCATTTTAAAGTAACTTCTATGTGCAAAGTATATTTGGAAGTAATTTGTGGTTTAGAATTTCTACAATAAATTTTTTATTCCATGTTTCTTAAGTGTCAGGAATAGAAAAGCAAAATAAAAAATAAGTTACTAATTATGTCACTGAAATATTGCCTGTTATCCATGTGTAATAAATCAGAGCTTGTGGGACTGCTGCTGTTCTCTTGAAATAAGAAAATAAGTTTTTCTTTCTTTTTTTTCTTTTTCAGAGCTTGGGGACCATTCCCGCAGGTGGGCCGTCCTCTACATCCAAGACTCTTCCTGTGAGAGGTCAGAGCCGTGACCTTCCCTCCCTCCCAGGCTCCTGTGCACAGGCGGCGGAAGAGCTCTGAGTACCGTGGATGGGCACCTAGATGTGGGGTCCCCGGTGGAGACTGCGGCCCGGGAGGACTTCCAGCTCAGAGCTGGGTGCAGCTTCTACGGGGTTCCTGAGCCTGTGTTCAATCAGGAGAGAGGGGTTACCAAGAGAGAAATTTGTGAGCCAAGAAATCTTTTTGAGTGTCTTGATAGGGTGAGAATGCTCCACCATTGGTGGGACAATGCGGAGCCCGCTCCAGGGAAGGGGTGAGGTGGGTCCATGGATGAGACACTCATAGAGCTGACAGCGCTCAGGGCCATGGAACTCCTGAGAGGGAGTTTCCTGAGCCCCGAGGCACTGACTGTGTCCTGTCCTCTCACCCCACTGGAGCTTCCCAACAGGGTGATGGTGGGCTGGACATCAGGAGCAGAGACTCCCAGTGTCTGTCACTCCCCCTGTGAAGCCCTTGATGAACCAGGGTCTGAGGTCACGTTCTCCTGAGCATGGAGCAGCAAACACAGTGAACACCCAGCCAGCGCATCCATCCTACCATGTTACCTACGTCAGGTGCCTGACAGACAGTCAGGGGTCCAGCCCTCCTGTCTGGCTCCTGGTTATGCACATGGCCTCACTGACCTCCTTTGACCTCCAGCCTGATGAGGAGGCTGACTATCACTGTCACTTAGATAAGTACAACCCCATGCACAAAGAACACCTGTGCCCAGGGAAACTGGACTAATCACAGCCCTCTTCTCACCATGACCCACTCTTTCTCTGTCCTTGGTTGAGACCAACACCCTTAGTCATAAGACAGCTTCTGCTGTCACCTAGGCTATTAAACCAGGTGGCCTCATGGTCTTGCCTTGGTCTGTCTTTAATGGTCAATAAAATATTTACTTTTCTTACTGGCCTTTAAATTCAAGCTGAGTCACTTTGCACTGAGATACAAAATATCCCTCAGAGCTGCTGGGCAGGTGACAAGAAATGTACAAGTCTGGCATCTGTGACCTGGGAGACTTGAGGGCCCTCTCCCGCCTCCCTGCATGGCCCTGCTCCCGGCCTGGGCTTGATGCCCGTCCCCTGCACCCTCACCGCTCAGGGAAGCTGCTTTCTCTGTTTGCTGGTTGTCACCCTCTGAGGACACCTGATCTGCAGGTTCTGGGGGACCTTCCCTGTGAAGACATGGCTCAGACCTGTCACCTGCTCACTTTCTCCACTGTGACCACATGACCTTCATACCTTTTCCTCTGTGGTTCTTTGTTTGGTGTGAGAATGAGTAAGCATCTATGTTTGGAGGTATAAAATTATAAATCCAACCCCCATGAAAACCACCAAACTCTTAACAAATGAACTGTATCAGGGCTAATGAAGATAAGTACACAGCAGGGCAGGAGCAGTTTTAGGTCAGAAATGAAGAAGTAAGCTCTGAAAAGAGATGAGATGTGCTTTTATGGTAATGTTGAGGAAAATCACAAAACTAGACAAAAATATCTTATATTTATCAAATATATATGTGTGTGTGTGAGTGTGTAAGTGTAGGCAAATGTAACTTAACATTTGTGAGTACATAAAACATAGAGTTTAGATCTGTATTCATATTTATTAATATTGTATTGTTTATCTGTAGTACAACTGCAAACGTACCTTTGCCACGCCTGTGTATATGCATTTCCAGGTTGAGTTCAAGCATAAATGAGAACACACTGAATCAATCAACAACAAAAGACCTGTCTTCTCGGACAGCATCATGTTCTCATGGCAAAGACACAGATAAAGACCCAGGACAAGTGTAGTGAGGATGGGGAGGCAGATGGGAGCCCTAACAACAACCCCAGCAACTAAATCAATCCACTGGCAAGGCTCACCAAGTAGAGTATCGCCAGGTAGAAACCAACAGGGTTCTTCGCAAAATCTTAATCCAAGATCTTGTTATAAGGTGTTCACTTACCAGTAGTGAACCCAGGGGCAAGACAGAAGTAAACTCAAAACTCAAAGAATCCTGTGATATATCTGGTAACCTTGCACATTTTTGTGCTGTCTGGATATCATTAGTGACCTTTAAAAATGAATGTCTCAACACAAAGCTACACTGAGGGGATCTATTGATTCTACTGCCTTGGGTAGTGGCATCAGAATAACCCAATTTCACAAACCAGAGCTCTTCCAGAAGAGCTGGTTGGTTTGAAATGGGGATAATTGTTCTGAGACCAGCAGGGGGCACTGGTGGACTAAACCTGAGGCTCAGGGTTCTAGGCTAAGTAGGCTAGGAAAGTTCTGTACTGGCTCTTGCACACTTGGGCAGGCAGTGTCCTCACTGAAGTGTGACTTCCCTGCACCTGTTGGCCCAGAAAGGCGCATGAGCAGTTGGCTCTGACTGATACACTTACCTCATATCTCAGCCCCCTCCCCTCATAGATTGAATTGTCCAGGCCTGATTTTCACCTCAAAATAGATAAAAAATCACACAACACTTCAATTTTTTATTAAATACCTAATTGAACTGAAAATGGAATAAAATACATATTGATATTAAATGTTAAAACATGTTTTGAAAACTTCATTTGGATATCATCCAAAGAAGCAAGTATGTACAATATTAAAATATAATATGAATATTACATTATTACATTATTTAATTATCACCATTTAAAGGAGTCTTGATTATATTCATTAATTTGATATGAAGTGACTTTTACAATCTGTGTATTTTTACCAATTATGGAGGGATAGTATATTATATTTCAATAAATATAAATAATCTTTATAATATAGCTCCAGTCCCTGATATTAGGGAACGCCTGCCCACTGAGCAGATCTGAGCAGTCTCATCACTGAGGACTATGTACACCTGGGAGTCAGCACCTGAGAATGTGCCCAACACAGTGTCATTGGGCATTACAAGTTTAAACAAGAGATGCCACTAGTCTCATTAGAATGGATAACCCTCAATACACGGATGACAGCAAATGCTATCCAGGATGTGGGCAGCAGGAACTCTAGCTCATGCTGCTGAGAGTACAAAATAGCATGGCTGCTTTTCAAGACCCTATGTCAGTTTCTTACAAAGCTAAACACACTTTTACATGAGACAATATAGACATCACATTGCTGGGTGTTTACTTATATCAGTTACTTATGTTCAAACAAGTATGAGCACAAAAAATTGTAGCCCCTTTTTTTGCATTTGTTATACCTTAAAAAGCAACTGCTATGACCCTCAACAGGGTCACAGAAAATGCTTGTTCATTTATGCAATGAAATATGATTGGAAATATAAAGAATAATTTTTAAGGCCACAGAAAAACACAGGAACCTAACACACATATTACTAAGTGAAATGAGCCAATTTGAGAACACTGTAACTGTAAAGGGGGCTCTATTAGGGCCAGGATTGGGGCAGGAGCCCTGAGTCCCAGCTGTCACCCAAGGTCACCATGCCTCCTACATTCACTGGAGATCACACACGTACCCTTAGTCTTCAGCTGTGGGTTCTCTCCCTGACTTTTGCAGGTTTCCTGTGTCATCCTTGGGCTCGGCCCTCCCCCTCCTCTAGTTCAGCAGGAGTCTGGCTCTGTATCTAAAAGGAGCCTAAGGAAAAGGAAGATTGCACAGCCTCCAGAAAGAGGAAGATTTGCATAGACTTCCCCCTCTGTGTCAGGGGGACATATAAGAAGTGTAAAGGCTCAGGTCTGGCTGTGGGTCAGGAAGCAGAGTCTGGGGCGTCTGCACCATGGATTGGGCTCCACTCCTCCTCGCCCTCCTGGCTCACTGTACAGGTGGAGCCTGAGGGAATTCTGGGAGGGCACCTGTTTGTCACCTGGGAGGATGACCTCTCCCCCCTCCCTGGGAAAGGGGTCTGTTCTGTCCTCCCTGATCTCTGTGTTGTTTCCTCCTTGCAGGGTCCTGGGCTCAGTTTGTGCTGACTCAGCCCAGCTCTGTGTCAGGGTCTCCCGGACAGAAGGTCACCATCTCCTGCACCGGCAGCAGTGGCAACATTGGTGACAGATATGTTTACTGGTACCAGCAGCACCCGGGCAGTGCCCCACCACCATTATATACAATGATAACAAGAGACCTTCTGGGGTTCCGGATCGGTTCTCCGGGTCCATTGACAGCTCTGCCAACACCGCCTCCCTGACCATCTCTGGGCTGCAGCCCGAGGACGAGGCCGACTACTACTTTCAGTCTTATGATAGCGGCTATAAGCACACAGTGCTCTAGACTCATGGGGAAGTGAGACCAAAACTCCCCAGAGCCTCCCCGTCCTGGGTCTGCCCTCACCGTCTGCACCACAGAGAGGAGTTCCTTTCTGTCTCCTGCTGGAAAGTTTGTGTTGAGATTATCGGTTTCCGTGTCCTTCTGTATTTTTTTTTCCAGATTTCCCCCATATGTTGATTATTGTCTATTTCTGTTGTAATCACTTCATGGAGGTGATTTAGTTCAAAACAGGGTTTCTGAGCCTCTGCATGTCTGACATTGGAGATCGAGTCATCGCCTGTGGAGAGGGGTCTTCTGTACACGTGAGACATAGAAACATCTTTTAGGATCCATGACTACATTACTAGTAGTTTCCTGTTCTCTAAGTAATGACCCTCAAAAACTCCTTCAGACATTTCCAAATGTCCCCTGAGGAAGCCTAATTATCCCAGGATGAGAACCACTGGGTTAAAAGGACATGCTCTCAGCTACTTGGACACGTTTGACTTTCAGTCCTGTTTAGGCCATTCAGCTGGACGGAGACTAGATGTGTCATCTCTCTGTCTTTCCGTGTTCCTGTCTGTTAGACAGGACAGTTACACACACTCACATGAGGTCAGAGAGCCTGTGGCCCAGTCACATGGAATTTCCTGTTAACCAGAGAACAGAGTACAATTTTTGGCCAGACTATGGGTGCCGTTAATATATTGAAATTTTAAACAATGCACATGAAATTCTAGCATATCTATCTTCATATATTATCTTTTGGTGTGTTTATTTTTTAAGGGTTTTCTTAAAATGTATTTATCAATTTTAGAGAGAAGATGGAAGAAAGACAGAGAAACAGACACATTTATCTTTTCCTGTGTGTGTCCTGACCCGGGATCAAACACACGAACTTTGTGTAATGGGACGACACTCTAAGCCCCTGAGCTATCCAGTCAGGGCTGGAGAAGTTTTCAAGCATGAGACAAAAGGATGAATAAAAACATGATAGTTCTTGTACTCTTGGTGTCTGTATTTTTCTATGGGTCTGAAAAGAACAGGCTGCTGTTTAAATTTACCCTCTTCTCCCACTTCTGTGAAGGTCAAAGATACACTTAGGCACTAAGAAACATAATGCAAATCCCTCCTCTTTGGAAGTGTTCCCAAGCATACACATTGTGAAGAGACGTCATAGCCTCATTCATCATACAGGGATCACCTGTAAGTTTAAATCAAACCACAGCTGTAATATGACGTCTGATATGAACATACCCAGAGCCCAGAGTTATTTTCACAGATTTCATGAGATGGTGTTTCTCTGGAGCAAATGCACTTCTTAAAACTTCAGAGGACAGAAAACACAGATTTAAAAATAGTGCATAGTCCTGAGGTCACCCCTCTTGGGAGTCTTTTAACTTCTCCATAATATATGTGTATAGATACACACTATATAGACATTAACATAGTAAGTCAATGATATACTTTAAAAATTGATTTACTGCAATAATTAACAAAACAAGCCACATGTTTTTCTTTGGGCTTGTCTATCTCTCTAATCTGGAAGTTGCATGTGATGTAGATGACGAAGAAAGGTTATATTTTGGAAGAGGGAATGCTGGTTGCGGACAAACAGGAAGGAGCTGGAGAGGGAGGGAAGCCTTCATAGAACGGCTGCTCCCGGGAAGGGGGAGAGAAGGATGGGTAGGAAGAGCCTCAGAGCATAGCGTAGGTCTGGGGAAGTCTCAGGTGGACAGGGGAGACTGAAAGTCTCCTGCGTGTGGGGTGCCCATGAAGACACTGCCTATAGCAGGAAAGGCTGGGCTTTAGGCACCTGCTGGGCCAATCATGCCTGGAGCAGCCTCGAGGCTGTGAGACTACAGGGCACCTCTGCTCCCCATTCAGCGTCTACTGTAAGTCATTCTGGGTGATGCACTTCCAGAGCTGCCTAGATGGCCTGTGTTGCTGCATTCCACCCCAGGACAGGAGCAGGGCCTTTTTCCTCTCTGCCTTCTCCTCTAATTTGTCCCTACATCCATAAAGACACTGTCCTCCCTGCCCTAGCTGCAGACTTGGATTGAAAGGATCTGTTGACTATCTGGAAGATGGCAGGAATTTGTCAGCCTGGGGAACCTCTGGAGCCATTTGCACCCCTGCCTTTGTCCGGATCCTCCTGCTCCAGTGATCCAGGCTCTGGCCTGACCCCTCCCATGTCGGAAGCCTGACTCACATGAGACATTCTTTACTTATCTGTTTAAAGCAGACGTAGTCAATCTTTTTATACCTACCACCCACTTTTGTATCTCTGTTAGTAGTAAAATTTTCTAACTGCCCACCGGTTCCATAGTAATGGTGATTTATAAAGTAAGGAAGAACTTTACTTTATAAAATTTATAAAGCAGAGTTGCAGCAAGTTAAAGCATATAATAATAATTACTTACCAAGTACTTTATGTTGGAATTTTGCTAAGTTTGGCAGAATAAATCTTGATAAAACAACTTACTATATTTAAATCTATCTTTTTATTTATACTTTGGTTGCTCTGCTATCACCCACCATGAAAGCTGGAACGCCCACTAGTTGGCGGTAGGGACCAGGTTGACTACCACTGGTTTAAAGGATGACTTTATGAATGAATAAATGCATGAATGACACATTCAAAGAGCCCTGGCAATTGGTGACTTCTTATACTGTTAGTCTTCCCATAAAGGAGGACACCAGTCTCTGCAGCACTGATTGTTGCTGAATCTTCCTAACACATCTCCACTTTTAGAACCTGGCCTCAATGTGACAAATGGACCACAAACCCGACACACAGCCCTCGCACCTGCCCTTCCACCCAACAGCACCAGTGTCGGTGGGTCATCCCCACCTCTCTCAGGAATACTATTCATCTACCTGATACTGTGGACCATTTCTCCCAGTTCCCCAGCTTGCAGTTCAATCGGTCACCTCCCTGTGTCCTAACTCGTGACATGAGCCATTCCAGTCCTTCCCAGTTTTCTCTGCTGTCATTTTCCTCCAGCTGCCCCAGGATGTCCCCTTGCAAAGTCCTAGAATGATCTACATACCTAAATCTTTAATTTGAAGCACTGGTGACAGGCACAGCCAGATTAATAATGTCCCTGCACACAAGACAACATCTCAGGATGGCCGCAGTGGTCCCTCTGGATGTCCAGGCCACGCTCAGTCCCCTGCTCTGCAGAAGCCTCATGGGTGTGCAGTCTCCTCTCCTCTCTGCCCCGGAAGGGTGAACATTCCTCAACTTCTAGGTCCTCTTCTGTGAGGATCCCTTTCCCTGAATAAGTTTCTGTTCACACTCAGCATCCAGAGCAAGGCTTCTCCGCTGAGCTCCCACCATGGGGACTCATTGTTTTTGTTTGTTGTTTGCTTTCTGCTCCCCTCCCATACCTTTTCCAGTTCAAGGACCCCGTAATAGATTTGTCATGGCTGGACCGTGACAATTGGGTCCCAACATGGGGCCATCGAAAAAGGGAAAGTGGAAAGGTAATGAAACTTCCCCAAAAGTAAACACACGAAGTAAATTAAAGTTTTTAGAGAATAAAGCTTTTAAGTACAGTGTGTGGGGGGAGAGAGTATAGTAATAATTTGGAAGTAAATAACTATGGGAGTACTAGGTTCAAAAGTGAGGAACCTTTTTCTTTTTGTACAAATGTTTTTATTTGAGAATAAGTTGTTTGATCAGAATGAGGTAGAAACAGAGGAATGTAAATATAAAAGCTTGGAGTCTAAGATTAACTTGGAAAATGGGAATATCACAGTTATGGCCATTTTAAACTTTGCGGCTCTGCAGCCCTCTGCTCCCAAAGTCTTTGTCTCAGGCCCTTGGAAATCTCGGCTCCAAACAGCAGAAGGCTGGCCTCCCCAGGCAGGGGCGATGAGCTGAGAGCCGGTAAAACAAGCGGCAGGGACAAGGCCGCTCGTGGACTAGGGTTTGCGCTGGCCTCCCGGCTCACCCTGACCAGTACCTCCGAGGTGAAGCGAGCAGGCGACAGCGGAGGCAGAAGCGATGGCTTCCCAGGTCAGTGGGGCAAAAAAGACACAAATGGGGCAGGTGAGAGCTCTGGCCAATACTCGGAATCCGCATACAAAAGGTGTGCGGCCATGAAGGCGTGCTCCAAATACAAGGAAGGCTCCGGAAGCCACCAAGTTTCCAGTAGCGCAAGCGTGAGAAGCCGTGGCAGCCACCGCCTTGAGTCCCAGAGGCTGCCTGGATGACCGGGCCATGGTCGCCTTATGGACGCACAGGCAGCCACTCGCGTGGGCGGCTAAGAAAGCATGTCCTGCTAATGCGCGCGGGCAGCAGACGGGATGAGTCTCATGGGTGGCGCAGGCCAGGTACACAGTGCAGCCTCCTTTGCTGGAATGTGCAGCTCCTACAAGCTCGAGGCGTATCAGCAAAGGAAGCGCCTCCAAGGCCGGGGGCCCCAAATCCCTGTGGCTGCGGGGGTGGTGGCAGTGGCGAGGGTGACAGCTCTATGGCAGGTTGACCTTTGTTCGAGGCAGGTTGGCCTCTGCCTAGGAGCCCCAGCCCCAGGAGAGGAGCGGAAAAATAGTCCCCTTCCAGATAAGCTAAACCTGCCTTTCAGCGGGGGTTTAAACCGAAGGATTTTGGCTGCTGGTTGTAGCAGCTATTAGAATTTATGAATGATTAGAAGACTGAAAAGCTTTTTAAAGTTGTTATTATCTGATTTTCTTTAATAAATAGAAATACTTAAAAGTTTGGGAAAATTACAGATTTTTCCAGTTATTCTCTTTCTCTAAACTCATTTTATTTCTTTACTGTTCTATGCCTGAAATGAGAGCGAAGGTAACTCCTATTTGGATGTGACTAAGCAGAATCTTATAAACGGCCGTTCTTGAACCTTTTCAAGAGAGTTCTGTTTAGTTTCTATCTTTTTGTTCCTATCATAATAGCCCTGCATAAAAATCAAGCAGGCCATGTTCTTATCTCTAAAATCCCGGGTTTCTCTCTAATTTGTCTACCTTGTCTAATCCTTGTTTGTGTTTGGTCTTTGTTTAATGTTGTCTAAATATGATGTTTCAAATTCTTGCATGCAAAAATTGGAAATGCCAGCTTTAATATTGAAAAAATAAAATGATATCATCTCTACAAATTTTTCATTTTAATTGCAACAAGTATAATGCGCTCATTTAAATTTAAATAGAATGGAATATGAATCCTAAAGACTTTCTAATTTTGGCTAAACTGCTTCAAACTCCAGGCTGCTGCTGCAGCTACAAAGCTTAAAGCAGAGTAAATTTACCTAACAAAAATGTAAATTTTTGTTAATAATATAGAAAAATAATAAAAGCCACACTGGAATTTTCCAGCTTTAATATACTCTTTAATTTGTCTGTTAATTAATGGGGTAAAAACGTTTTAATAAAAATGGGAATGTTACTTGAAAATGCATTTACTATGTTTTGTTAGAAGTTAACATAAAGACAAGTATTTCTTACAATTTTGAAATAAAAGTATTATAAAATGTGCTCAACAAATGCTTAAAGGTCAATTATAAATAATCTTAAAAAGGGGAGATGGAGTCATATCCTGGAACTCCTGCAAATCTATTTTATCATGCTTTTTACTTAAAAAAAATTTCTTTTGAATGCTGTTATACAGGTTTATGCAGCAGCTGAGAGACTCTAAAATCCTACAGAAGATGCCAAACTTCTTTTCTTTCTCCTGCAAACTTCTACCCTCTTTTATTTAATCCAGCTAATAATGCTGTTTTGTATTTTTCCAATCAGCTCTAGATATATGAAAAAAGTTTATATAGGCAGATGGGGACCCTCAAACCTCTCAGCGAGATCTTCTAAGCATGGCTTTTAAGGTCTATAATGACCAAGAGAGAAACAGAAAAGGCAGACATAGCCCAAAAAGAAATCAGGCAAAATACCAGCTCTTGGCATATGCCCATAAAGGCTCCAATGCCCCAAAGGGGCTTCGTAAGACTCCATCAGGGCCCTGCTTCAAGAGTGGAAAGGAAGGTCATTAAGCTAAAGCCTGCCAGGCTTCTCGGCCCCCACCAGGGACATGCCTTTGCTATGGGAAAAAGGGACACTTGAAGGTACGCTGCCCCCTCACTCCTCCAAGGGAGGGTTTAGTCTCTTCCAGCCCTGCTCCTGCTACCTGTGACCTGACCTTGCCAGCCTCCTGGGGCTTGCCACTGAAGACTAAAAGTGCCCAGGGCCATTGACCCATCTCACATCACTATGGACAAGCCTAGGGTATTTCTTCCAAGTAGCAGGTAAACTAATCTCATTTCTTATAGACACAAGGGCCACTTACTATGCCTTGCCTGAATATTCAGGTTTTTATTCATCCCTCAAAAATCTCTGTTGTGGGTGTTGATAGTCTTAGTTTCTGCTACTTTGTTTAATATATAATATTTCCTTTATTTCTCTTGCCTCAATGCCCCATGCCTATTTTAGGCTGGGACTTGCTCCTAATTTAGATGCATTTACCTCTGCTACCCAGCATAGTGCATCCCCAGGTTCTCTTCACCACACCATGGTTGCAAAGCTCCAGGGAAAGACACCCTGGGTTCACCTCTCCAGTTTAAAGAAAACAGAAGCTCTGTCTCCATACATGCTGCAGACGGCTTTTCCAGTCTACTTGAATTGTTACCAGCTAGAAGCAGTAGTCACTGGGACTTAGACTGTAGCTGCAAAGCATGAAAATGTGATCACAACTCCAGTGCCTTGTGGACTTTCCCTGAATGTGTGTGACTCCTGCTCCTTGAGACACTTTGCAGACTGAAGTGGGGTTGGGTTACATTTACAAATAATATAAAGCGATGATGGAGTCAACATGGACTTAGTGAAATTACATTAACACGTTAAAGACATTTAAGACTAAGAATTTTATTTTAAATCCTATTGTATTAGTTAAGACTTTTCTTGGTAATCTAATAGGCTTTAATCACTTCATTGTATTTAGACACTTGTTATAGTATCTGTTAGCATTGGCTATTTTAATATTGTTGTCTATTTTATATTTTTCCAGTCTGCCTCCAAATCCGAACATGGAAATTCAAATAAGTATGGATCACAATACACAAATTTGAAGTTTTAATAAATACAAAAGGGGGATCTGTTGGGGACTGAAATATAAACAGGGTGTTTTTATATCCAGGGGACAGGTGCTGGGCCTAACCACCCATCTCACCTGCCCAGTTAACAAAGAGCTATACCTGATTATTGCTTATCCCACCCATGTTCTCCAGAAGAGGCTGGAAGCTAGTTTCTTTTTGGTGTAAAGTTAGATCTAAATGGTATGGTGGGGGTTGTCTTTGAGTTGTCTTGGAAACAATTGAATTGCTAATAGACCACACTTTTTCCCTGAATAAAGGCAGATGTTCTTCTGGGGGCCGCTATTGCATCAGCTTAGAAGCAGTAGAGACTGTTTGCCGTGTGGTCCTCCCAACCCATCTTTATGTATATATCTTTAATTCTCTATCATTTATTTAATTCCATACCTTTTCCCGTTTGAAGACCCTGCAATAAACTTGTTGTGGCTGGACCGTGGCAACAACAAATGAGCATTAAAAAAAAAATTCTACATGTAAACTATATTTGGAAGTAACTTCTGGTTTAGAATCTCTACTACCCATTTTTTATTCCATGTTTCTAAAATCTAAGAAAAATAAAACCAATATCAAAAATAAATTTCTCATTATATCACTGACATTTTGCCTGTCAGTCATGTGTGCTAAACCAGTTAGTGGGACTGCTGTTCTTTTCTTGAAATAAGCAAATGACAATTTTTTTTATTTTTCATAGCTCAGGAACCTTCCCAGCAGGTGGATCATCCTCTACAGCCTGGGCTCTGCCCTTCAGGAGGTCAGAGCAGTGACCTTCCCCTTCCTCCCAAGCACCTGTGCACAGGTGATGGAAGAGCTCTGAGTACCATGGATGGGGCCCCAAGATGTGAGGTCCCGGGTGGCAACTCCGGTGCATGCGGACTTCCAGCACAGAGCTGGTACAACCTCTGCTGGGTACCTGCACCTACTGTTCAATTAGGAGAGAGGGGGTATCAGGAGGCAAATTGTGGCTGAGGTCAAGAAATATTTTGGGGTTCTTGATAGGGTGAGAATGCTTCACTCTTGCTGGAGAAATGCAGAGCCTGCTCCAGGGAAGGGGGTGAGTTGACCTATGGATGAGACGCTTTTAAAGCCGAGAGCACTCAGGACCATGTGGACTCCTGAAAGGGGGCTTCCTGAGCCCTGAGGCCATGACTGTGCCCTGACTCTCACCCTACTGGAGCTTTACAACAATCCTGGGTGTGGGCTGGGCTGAGGGACATTAGGAGCAGGGACTTCCCAGTATCTGTCAATCCTCCTGTGAAGCCCTCAATGAGCCTGGGTCTGAGGTCATGGTCTCCTGAGCATGAAGCAGCAAACACAGTTAGCTCCAAGCAAACAAACCCTTCTGCACCTGTGACTTGGGACAAAAGTGCCTGAGTGTCAGTGGTCCAGACCTCTTGTCTGGCTACTGGCTGTGCACATGGCCTCACTGACCTCCTTTGACCTCCAGCCTGATGAGAAGGCTGACTATCACTGTCACGTAGATAAATACCACCCCATGCACAAAGGACACTTGTGCCAAGGGAAAGAGAGGTAATTTTGTGCCCTCCTCTCTCCCATGACCCATTTTTTTCTGTCCTGGATTGTGACAACACCTGCTGGTCACAGGACATCTTTTGCTGTCACTTGGGCTATTAAAGCATGCAGTCTCATGTTCCTGTCTCAGTTTGTCTTCAGTGGTCAATAAAATACTTACTTTTATTGCTGGCCTTCCAAGTCAAACAGAGTCACTTTGTACACAGATACAAAATATCCCTCAGAGCTGCTGGGCAGGTGACAAGCAATGCACAAGTCTGGCATCTGTGACCTGGGAGACTCGGGGGCCCTCTCCCACCTCCCTGCAGGGCCCTGCTCCCGGCCCGGGCTTGATGCCCGTCCCCTGCACCCTCACCGCTCAGGGAAGCTGCTTTCTCTGTTTCCTGGAGATCACTCTCTGAGAAGCCTTGATCTCCAGCTTCTGGGGGACCTTCCCTGTGAGGACATGGCTCTCAGACCTGTCACCTGCTCACTTCCTCCACTGTAACCACATGACCTGTCATACCTTTCCCTCTGTGGTTCTTTGTTTGGTGTGAGAATGAATAAATATGTTTTTTTTGAACTTAGAATTTATAAATATAACCCTATTAGAATTTCTGAACTTGAGAGAAGTGAACTTTATCAGGGCTAATGTAAATTAGAATACAACAAGGCAGGAGCAGTTTAGGTCAGAAATGAAGAAGTAAGCTCTAAAAAGAGATGAGATATGCTTTTATGTCAATATTGAGGAAAATTATAAAACTAGACAAAAAGTATGTTAAATTTATTTATTTATTTATCAGATAGCTATATATTATATCTCTATATTCAATAGTGAGCAAAAGTATGTTTACATTTATGAGTACATGAACCACAACATTTTACCTTGTGTTATTATTTATTAATTACTGTATTATTTAGCTCTATTACAACCGTAAACCTACCTTTGCCCACCGCAGGGTATATAATTTAATCCCAGGGTGAATTCAAGTGTAAATGAGAACACACTGAATTAATCAACAACAAAATCCTTTCTTCTCTGACAACGTCATGTTCTCATGGCAAAGACACAGATAAAGAGCCAGGACGTGTGCAGTGAGGACGGGGAGCTGACGGGAGCCCTGACAACAACCCCAGAAACCAAATCAATCCACTGGCAAGGCTGACTAAGTAGAGTAATCAGCAGGTAGGAACTGAAATATAAAAAAGAAAGGCCCTGCCTGACCAAACGGTGGCGCAGTGGATAGAGCGTCAGACTGGGATGCAGAGGACCCAGGTTCGAGACCCTGAGGTCACCAGCTTGAGCATGGGCTCATCTGGTTTGAGCAAAAGCCCACCAGCTTGAACCCAAGGTCGCTGGCTCCAGCAAGGGGTTACTTGGTCTGCTGAAGGCCCGCGGTCAAGGCACATATGAGAAAGCAATCAATGAACAACTAAGGTGTCGCAACACGCAATGAAAAACTAATGATTGATGCTTCTCATCTCTCTCTGTTCCTGTCCATCTGTCCCTGTCTATCCCTCTCTCTGACTCACTCTCTGTCTCTGTAAAAAATAAATAAAAATTAAAAAAAAAAAAAAAGAAAGGCCCTTAGCACGAGTAATTTTTGGCAGAACTTATTTTCTCTAAAACAAAGAGACTTTTAGCAGAACTCACTTTTTCTAAAAAAAACTCCCTACCCCTGGTCTTGAGGTTGGTTTCCCAGACTGTGGCCTTGGATAGTTCTGAAAGGTTGCAGATGTGTCTGGAATGTTTCTCCCTGAATTAATCTTATAGATAAACATTGTAAGAGAGCATGTTTCACTGCTTTGTTTTACTGCTTGCTTCTTCTCCTCCCCATTCCCAATCAGTATGTAATTTTGTCTTTAAAAGCTAGTGCCAAACTGTGTTTGGAGCCACTACATTTGAAGATTTAGGTCTTTGTGAGATCACTGGCTTTAAAATAAAGACTCCTTAATTTGGTTACTTAACTGTATGGGAAGAAGTCTGTTTCTCACTGTTGTGATATAACATTTTGGAGGCCTCAGCGAGATCTTGTCCTCTGGACACATTTGTCTTTGCCACACACAAGCAGGGCCACTGGCCTCCTCAGCCTGACTTCTGGGAACAGAAACCCAGCAGGAGACGCGCCACCTGAGACTTTCCAGGTCCCTGCTGGGCTTTTCTGTCTGGTCGACAGTCAGCCATGGACAATCAGAGTGCCTGTCCATCCATTTGGAGTCATCAGGAAAGCCTCCAGAGGTGAGTAGAGCAAATTTGCAATTTGTTCAATCAATCTGTAATTTGTCTGTGGCTAGCCAGTTTGAAACTACTGTGATCAAGGATCAGACGTGATCACACTCACGCAATAGGCTCTCCAGGGCCAACACGTCAGCAGAGAGTAATCTGAAGTCTGTTTTTGTAGAAGGGTCCCAGGACACGTGTGAATTTGCTCTCTTATATGTTTACCGTCTGTTTACTTTGTTGCTTTCATGTATTTTTACATGATATCCTAGAGGACCTTTATTTTCAAAGGTCCCTCTCTGACTTTTTTCCTGCTGAGATGTCATTCTTTGCTTTTGTTTTGTTATTTTATCTCCACACCAAAAACCCCTGAGTGAAGGATTTGTGAATAAGGAATTTAGGTGCCTGTGCTGGAGTTTCCAGTTTGGGGCTCCTTGCGGGGCATCCCCTTCCCTTGTATGTCAACCTTTGTCTGAAAGCTCTCTGTCCTTCAGTTCTCCAGGGTATGACCCAATGGGGGGCATTTTAGAAAAATAGCACAAACCTTAGTTTTTTACTCCTTTTGTGATCTTAGGAAGCTCATTTGTGCTAATATTGTTTGTAGCAATAGGAGAAGGGCAAAGTAAGAGTTAAACTCCTCTTGAGTGTATGCTTAAGAATTACAAATTAGATTTTCTGATAACTATAATGTAAAAATTGTCTACAGGTACATTGAAAACTCTCTGTGAATTAAAATGGCCAACTTTTAGAGCAGACTGGCCAAGTGAAGAATTGCTAGACCCGGAGAAAGCACGGGCAGTCTAGAATACTATCATGGGCCATTGTCCCTGTGGCCCACGCACACCTACCCATGGGGGGAGACCGGGCTGAGCAAGAGCTGCAGCAGGCGGCCAGGCGGCTATAGCTGAGGCAGAGAAAGTAAAAGTGGCAGACAGGGCAATGCCGCCTCCATGGTGTTTGGGGTGGTGGAGCCTGCACAGGGCTCACTTGGGCTCCATGGTGCTGCTTGACCTGGCAGCTCCCCCAGCCCCTCAGGCACTGGGAATCCCAGGTCCCTGACCAATTCCCCTATATTGACCAGTGGCATGTTCTCATAAAAAACCCTCTTTCTTAGCTCAAGTGCTGCACCAGGTGATTGGGACAAAAGGTTTTAGTGGCATGGCCAGTCAGGGACATTTGCATTTCCAAAAACGGCTTGTGTTGTAAACCACTCAGAGGAATTTCAACTACTACCCACTTGCTACAGCCCCTCTATCTCCTCTGCTTTGACTCCAGGGAATAATCAGGAGGTCACTTTCTCACCGCCTCATACCTAGAGCCAAACCCACGGGGAACACTTAGGGAATACTGTCCCTTTTAAACCCATTTTCCCCCTGAGGGAAGCCCCACCTGCTGATGGGTTGCCTCAGGGGAGGCAACTTTTCATGGTTTATGTCCCCTTTTCCTCAAGGGACCTACAGAATTAGAACTCAGAATAGAAGCCTCAGGCCATTACAGAATGATTAGAATCAGTGCTGTAAACATCACCTCACCTGGGATGATTGCCTGCAGATTTTAGTCATCTTGTTCACTACTGAGGAGAAAGAATCAAATCGGAGGCAAGAGAAGCTGTCATGCTAGGGAGAAATAGCATTGATAATTGGGAAAACCTTGAGAATGTGTTCCCTATTGTCCAAACCAAATAGGACCCCAATACCACAGCAGGACAGGAAGCTTTGAGCACTTTTGACCTATCTCTGTTAGCTGAGATCAGGAAGCTAAGAAACCCATGAACTTGTCTAAGGTGTCAGAAGTTGTTCAGGGTCCTCAGGAGACTTCCGCAGCTTTCTGAGAAAAACTGCAGAGAGCTTACAGGGTCTATACATCTCTAGACCCCGAGGCACCAGAAAATGCTAGGGCAGGTAACTTAGCTGCTGTTTACCTAGTCAGCTCCAGATATTAGGAGGAAGCCACAAAAATTAGAAGGTTTCCCAGGGATGGTAATTTCCCAACTGTTAGAAATAGCCCAGAAAATTTATAATAATAGAGGCACACTTGAGAAGTAATAGACTAAAAGGATGACTAGGGTAGTTGTAGCTGCTTTAGAACACCAGAACAAAAAAAAGGGAACAAAAAAGGAGGAAAGCCTGAGTTAAGAAAAAAAATCAATGTGCTTAATTATAAGGAAAAATGAAAGGAAAGTCACAGCAGACCCCAAGAGTCCTTAATTTACAGGAGGGCTAATGGGCCAGGACTCCATACTCGTTAGCCCCCAGAAGCCCAAGGTAACTTTACAAGTAGGGGGCTACCCTGTAGACTTCCTTACTGACACCAGAGCTTCTCAATCTGTCCTCACTGCCCTCCTCAGACTGCTCTCAGGGAGCAAGTACCTATATTAAGAGACTGTTAGAAGCTAGTATTCTTGTTCCTTTCAATCCCAATGGGATACCACATTATTACCTGTTCAGAAGCCAGGCACCAGAGACTATCATCCAGTCCAGGACTTACTGGAAGTAAATAAGCAGATTGAGACAATACATCCAACTGTGCCTAACCCTTACACACTCTTAAGCCTGTTGTAACCGAACTTGGAATTTTACACAGTCTTAGATTTAAAAAATGATTTCTTCAATATTCTCCCTTAATCCCTATATGGCAGTCCATCTTCGCCTTCAAGAAGAACGACCCAGAGGCAGGCATTTCAGGACCAGACTAACATGGACCAGATTGCGACAGGGCTTCAAGAATTCATTGACCTCTTTGATGAGGCTCTACATCAGGACCTGCTCACCTGCCGCCAGGAACATCCTGAATGCACGTTGCTACAGGATGTAGATGAACTGCTTCTAGCTGTGGATACAGAGGTAAGCTGCTGGACAGCCACTGAGGGTCTTTTACAAACACTGCAGACTCTGAGTACCGAGTGTCAGCTAAAAAGGCACAACTCTGCACCTCCAAGGTGACATATCTTGGTGACCACATTGAGGCGGGGAAGCATACTCACTCCTCCAGTCGTATAGAAGCAATTCTTTGGATCCCAACCCTCTCTAACAAGAGACATGTTTGAGAATTACTAAGGGCAGTTGGCTACTACAGATTGTGGATCCCTAGATTTGCAGAGATAGCCAAGCCTTTATATTCTTGTACAGCAGGAACCCAAGAGTTAATTTGGACAGATAAAGAACAAGAAGCTTTAGAACTGTCTCAGAGCCATAGCTGCCACTGCCATACTAGTGAGAGAGGCAAATAAATGGACTATGGGGAAAGAACTGTTCCTGATGGACGCACATGCAGTAGAGACTTTACTTAGAGGAACTCCAGAAAGGTGGATGTGTAATGCTAGGATCACACAGTATCAGGCTCTGTTCATAGACCAGCCTCGTATTAAGTTCCTCCAGATGCAGACTATCAACCCAGCAAGCCTGATGCCTGATGACGATTCAAGCATCCCCTAGTGTGACTGCTCTGACATGCTGGACTCTGTTCAACTGCAAGACCAGGTCTTACTGATGTTCCCCTTCCTAATGTGGAAGAACAGCTATTCACAGATAAAAGCAGTTTTGTCCTAGATGGGTTTCAACATGCTGGAGCAGTGTAGTGACTCCTAATATTACCATATAGGCCCAAGCCTTGCCCCATGGGACTTTGGCTCAGCGGGCAGATGATATTGCTCTCACCCAGACGTTAAGTTGGGTCAAAGAAAAAAAGGTCACTATTTACACTGAGAGCAGGTATGCTTTTGCCCATGTTCATGCAACAATCTATAAGGAGATAGGATTTTTAACATCTGCTGGTAAGTACATTAAAAACAAAGAAGAAATTTTAGCCTTGCTGGAAGCCATTTAGTTACCAGAGACTGTAGCCCTACTCATTGCCCAGCACTGCAGAAAAGGGACTCAATAGAGGCAAAGGAAACTGGGTAGCTGATCAAGCAGACACAGAAGTAGCCCTAAAACCCATAGGGCTTTTAGAAATTTTAGTGACTTTACTGGAACCCTTGTTGCCAGAGACACCTTTTTATAACCAACTAGAGGAGGATTTTGCTAAAAGAAGAGGAACATCTAGAAATAAGGAAGGGTGGTTAGAGTTGCCAGACATAAGGCCCTTCTTACCTGAAGCCCTGGGCAGAGAGATTATCGGCAACTACATCAAGCTACTCATCTCGGCCAAACTAAGCTAATAAAATTATTTAAGAAAAGTTACTATTTGCCAAGCTTAGAATTTATTATAGAAAGCGTAGTGTCCAAGTGTTTAGTCTGTATGTAAGTAAATGCTAAGCAGAGTAGAGAAGTTGTAAAAAGAAATAGGGAAAGAGGAGCTTTCTCAGAAGAACATTAGGAGAGAGCTTTTAGTGAAATAAAGCCACCAGCATAGGAATATAGGTACCTATTAGTTTTTATTGACACCTTTTCAGGATGCGTAGAAGCTTTCCCTACTGGAACTGAGAACGCAGTAACGGTTGTTAAGAAATTGCTGTATGAAATTATTCCCAGATTTGGCTTGCCTATTGATATTGGGTCTAATAATGGGCCTGCATTTGGGTCCAAAATCTCACAGCTAGTAGAAAAGGCACTCAATATTAATTAGAAATTACAATGTGTTCAGAGGCCTCAGAGATTGGGACAGGTAAAAAAAATGAACCGAACTCTGAAAGAAGTCCTGACTAAATTCATTTTAGAGAAAGATGAAAACTAGGTCAATCTTCTGACCTTTGCTATTTTGAAAACACAATGCACCCCCCACTGGGCAGGATTCACCCTGTATAAGATTGTATCGAGCAGGGCAAAACCCCTTCTCCCTAAGCGCCCTTGGAAACCCCCTCATAGACGGTACAGACGGATCCCACCAACCCCTGTAAGTTGACCCTAAGAAGGACAACATGCCCTGCTCCAGCCTCAAACTGGAAGCTGGCTGGTCTCTGTACCGCAGAAGCCTGAAGAACCCCGAAATGAGACTCTTTATAATTGAACTTTAGAAAGGGGGGAAGGCTAGGGTCAGGTGACGGCCAGAGCAAGTCATCTTAAGGTTTAATGTGTATACTGCTGTGGGTCATGCAGAAGGGGGGTATAGGTCCCTTCACTGGGAGAGGAGCTTCAAGGTAAATGCAAAGTATATATGTGCTCATAGCTACCTCTGTAAAGTGACCTGTAAATATTAGTCATGTGTCCGATGGGCTCTTTGAGATGAGGGCACCTCCAAAAGGAAGTATATTTTGAAAAAGAATTGCTTGTTGCTAGCTTGGTTGTCACTGAAGTTTGAGGTTTTTAGAAATTAAGAGTTCTGATTAATTAGAACAGAATTGTATAGTTTTAATAATGAAAGATATAAGGTATAGAAATGCTTTTGAAAGAAAAAGGAAGAAAGTAAGTTGTTATGAAAGCTAGTTATTTCTGAATAGTAAAGAGGGTTTATGTAAATTACAGAAGGTTTGTACAGGTTGTAGGAAGTCTGTAAAAAAGAAAAAAAAAACATGTTTAGAGAACAAAATAAGCCTCTATTGTGTATTCTAATATATGTTATGGTTCAAGTTTATTTGTATAAAGGAAATAAAGTAAGGCTATTAATGCAACCACCTAGCATGTTGTCCTGTTGGAAACAAGTCCCAGTTCTTGTCCCCTTACTAGTAGGATTAGAATTAGCAAGAAAGAGCTGTAATTGGGACTACGGTCTTAATAGCAGAAGAAATACAAATATGGAAGTTAAATAGTCTAATCAACTATGATTTAGAAAATTTAAAGTAATTTATCTCCAAGTTAGAAGCACAAGTAAATTCCTTAGCTGAAATAGTTTTACAAAATAGAAAAGGTTTAGATCTACTTTTCCTTCAACAAGGTGATTTATGTGCAGCATTAATAGAAATTTGTTGTTTCTATTTTAATAATTCTGGTATAATTTAAAAAGTCTATATTTAGTTAGGACAGATATAGAAAAAAGAAGAAAAGAATTTGAAAAATTGGAGAATTGATTCCAGAGAATGTCACCATGGCTAACTACCCTGTTTCCTGCAATCGGTCCTCTTACTTTAATTTTATCCTGTCTGACATTAGGACCATGTTTAATCAATTTTTATAAGAAAGTTTATTCAAGAAAGAATAAACTATCAAATTAATAGTAATCAGAAGTCAATATATACCTATACAAGAAGATAGCAAGAAAAATGAATCAATGATTTGATTAAAATTTAATTAAAACCAGTAGAGAATGAAATATAAAAGAGAAAGACACTTAGCATGAGTAATTTTTGGCAGAACTTACTTTCTCTGAAACAGAGAGACTTTCAGCAGAACGTACTTTTTCTAAAAAAACTCCCTTCCCCTGGCCTTGAGGTTGGTTTCCCAGGCTGTGACCTTGGATAGTTCCGCAAGGTTGCAGATGTGTCCGGAGTGTTTCTCCCTGAATTCATCTTATACATAAACGTTGTAAGAGAGCATGTTTCACTGCTTTGTTTTACTGCTTGCTTCTCCTCCTCCCCATTCCCCAATCAGTATGTCATTTTGTCTTTAAAAGCTAGTGCCAAACTGTGCTCGGAGCTGCTTGATTTAAGGACATTGGTCTCCATGTGGTTGCTGGCTTTAATATAAAGACTCCTTAATTTGGTTACTTAATAGTGTGACAAGATGTCTGCTGATCGATAAAAGAGGAACTAACAGGGTTCCCACAGAACCTTAATCCTGGACCTTGTACAGGGTGGTCACATACCAGTGATGAACCCAGGGACAAGATAGAAGCAAGTTCAGATCTCATACAATCCTGTAATATCTGGTAACATTGAATTTTATTGTTTTATGCAGATCATTAGTGACATAGAAAAATAAATGTGTCAACCTTAAATTACAATGAGAACTATTGATTCTACTGCCCTGGGTATTGGCATCTGAAAGATCCAATTGCCCAAACCAGAGTCCTTCCTGAGAGCTGGGTGGTTTGGAAGGGGCTGCAGGACATGAGTTCTGTGAACAGCAGTGGGCTCTGTGAACTGTGACTAAAAGCTCTGGGTTCAGAGCCAGGCCCAGTGGGAAAATACTCCACTTGCTCTTGCACACTTAGGCAGGCAGTGTCCTCAGTGAGGTGTAACTTGTTTGCACATGAGGACCCAGAAAGGCACATGAGCAGTCGGCTCTGACTCACACACTTACCTCATATCTCAGCCCCCTCCCGACATGGATTCAATTGTCCAAGCCTGGTTGATAGCTTAAAAGAGATAGGAAACAACAGAACAAAACTATATTTTCTTGAAGAACTTGACGTACACTGCTCCTTGGGCACAGGATAGGAGACCCCGAAGCAGGGATTTTTAAATGCCAACCATTAGTCTTCAGCAAACAGAATTCTGGGGGTTCATGAACATGGTTGAGATTTCCTCTTACCTTGTCTCTCCCTGAACAGAGTCTCCTTCACAGGAAAGAGACGGAATGGAAGGAGCGGGTGTTTGCACTCCTCAGCGCCATCATGTGGCACCGGTGCTCATCACCCAGGATGTCTGCCTCCGTCTAACCCGCTTCTGGGGGCTGGGTCAGATGCTGCTGGCGCTGCCATCCACAGTGTCGAAGTCTTTGTTTACATGTGTTGAAAAGTATTTACTAAAATGAGCTCATGCATCCTAAACTCATTTTCTCCTTCTAGCAAATCAAAGCATCCTTACCCAACAGGGAAGTATCGGGATTGAACACTACAAGCCAGTCTCATTTATAATCATAACTGAGAGTTGCACAAACCACTCAGAATATGAGCAAGGGGGAGGCCTGAGGATGGGGTCATGACAACATTCCCACAGATGATGAGACTCAATGCGCACAGTGCTCTGTGCTCAGGAGGAAGTGGGACACGTAAACCCCCTCTGAGACTCCTGAGCTGACACTGATTGTCCTGTGACTTTTGTCTTCTCTGTAACTAGCATCTAAGGATCTGATGTCCTTCCACAGTTTGTTTATTCAAGACTGTTTCCTTCTCTGCCCCCATCTAGCCATTCCTAATGGCACTTGCTCTGCCCAATCATGTCCACACAGGACGGAGCTTTTTGGACAGGGCACAGTATGTGCCCAGACAGACCCCAGTGGACAGAGGAAGTGATCCCATGCACTGTCAAGAAGAAAGATTTCAAAACTGCAGTTGTCTAGACACAGCAGCCTCAGATCTTACCTGGGTTTCCAGGCACATAATTGGGAAAACAGGTGTTTTATATTGGAGTATTTGGACCCTGGCTGGTGGTAGAGCATAGCCAGCTTGTTGAATTCCCCAGTTTGATTCCCTGTCAGGACACACAGGAGAAGCAGTCATCTGCTCCTCCAAACCTCCTTTATCTCTCTCTCTCCTTCTCTCTCTCTCTCTCTCACTCTCTTTCTCCAATAGCCATGGTTCAATACCAGTAATTTGACCCTGGGCTCTGAGGATGGCTCCATGGCCTCGCCTCAGGTACTGAAATAGCTTGGTTGCTGAGCAACAGATCAGCCACCAGTAGGGGGCTTGCCAGATGGATCCTGGTCTGGGCACATGTGGGAGTTCGCCTCTCTGCGTCCCTGCCTCTATGTAAAAACAGAAATTTAAAGAAAAAGAATAATTTTGGGCACTTGGTGTATAAAAAAAGAAAGGGAAAATAGTCTATATTTTTGGAGTTCAGATGGATGATGTAGTAAACATCAGTGTGTGTGTATTGCTGGCCAATGTGAATGATAAGGTCTGATACCCCTTAGTAGCAAGAGTTACAACCTTAGCCCAATGCCCTCTTTGTCTACAATCCCAGCAGCCCCGGGTCCCTCTGTGATGTCACAAGGAGCTTCAGAAGAGAGGATCAGGACAGCAGTGCTCCTCTACTGGAGGGTCCGGTGTGTCAGAGAGGAGAGGAGTGGGTGGGGTCTGAGGGCAGAGTGGGACAGTGTATGACAATCCTGAGATTGCTTCAACTAGCTGGCACATCACTCAGTGTCTCCTGGGAGCTTCAAGTATCAATGTGCTCACTGGGTGAGCTGTCCCTCCAGGACCCATGGTGGTCTAGAGCCAGGGGCCTCTGGCCTGGACTCATCTCCTCCCTCCTCTCCTTCTGGTCTGTGAGGACCCGGGCACAGAGGATAGGAATACGTACAGAATGCTGTCAATAGTAATGTAGATAGAGGTCACCTTTCCCTGTTCCTGATTTTTGTGGAAATGTCCCTTCCCCATTTCAGTAACTAAGATGCTGCATTTAATACTAAGTTATGCACGTGTGTGAGTGTTTATTACCTCACATTATAAATGCATATGTTGCTATTTTTATATGGCTTTTCAGAAGTTGGTGATAAACCTGAAAGGGCTTTGCCAGCATCAATCAAGACTGAATGGTCATATTTATTGATGTATTAATGTATTGTTTTATATTAAAATATTTCCTAATAGTAAACAGAATTAGTTTTATTAGAATAATACACACTTTATAATAGTGTATAGAGTTATTTTTGTTACTAAGCTTTCTTATTTTATTTTAAACATTTACAGCAATATTTAATGTTATTGGACTGTGATTTTCCTTTTTAAGTAACTTCTGAATAAGTGTGTTTATCAATGCTGTAACCAAAAAATTACAGTCTACATAGTTTTGGGTATTGAGGAAAAATATGAAGAATCCTAGCGGCCCCGGGTCCCTCTGTGATGTCAATTTTGAACCATCAAATCTCTGAAGGTTTGGTCGAGTTTCCTTGTTTTATATTAAAATATTTCTTACTACTAAACAATTTCTACATTAGAATAAATCACACTTCATAATAATGTATAGAATTATTTATGTTACTGAGATCTCTTATTTTCTTTTAAACGTTTATAACAATATTTAATGTTATTGGACTCTAATCTCAGACTTCACCTCTACAGCTGAGAGAGGATCCATGTCCTGTGCTCTAAGTCACTCAGCCTGTGGTACTTTGTTGCAGCAGCCCCGGGACATAGGACAGCAGGACAGCACACAGCCAGTGACAGGGCTGAGGGCATCAAGTTCACAACAGTTACAAGTGTAGCAGAGGTTCCAACTCGGACATGAGGATCTGAAGGTCAGGGAACTGTGTCCACATTGAATAATGTGACTCATCACTGCTGTGCTCTGCTCTGTCCTGAACGGGGACACTGTCTGAATCCCTGGGGGACAAGGTGCAGCAGTGGCCACTCTTCTCATCACTGCACAGCAGCCTCACCAGGTCAAGAGACACCCATCATGAGAAGTTTACTTTCAGGAAATGATCCTGTTCAAGGGAACTTATAGCTGCTCTAACACATTAGGTTAGACTTTGGGATTTCTTGGCATATCACCTCTGCCCTATTTGAGGTAAGTTTACAGCTACAGCAGCATAGTTGTGGGAGGCAGGTGCTGTCTCTGACCAGCCTTATCACCATCTTATATTATGCTGTATCTAGGCCTGGGCACCAGGGGGCGCACAAGAACTGTTCCTGAAACCCTGGGGGGAATCAGTGCTCGGACCTGTTACTTGGCATTGCCTGAGGCTCTCCATTCAGGACTCAGAGCTGTGACCTTGTCATCCCCTGGGCAATACAGAGCGCCACCCTACTTATCCTCTAACATCCTCTGGCACAGGAACGTGACCTAAGTCTATTGAGGGATAAAAAATCTGGTGCGGTCTCATTTGCACGAGTGGCCCCTCCCCCTTGCAGAGTATGAAGAGGGGCAGGGAGAGATGTGGGGGAAGCTCTGCTTCAGCTGTGGGGCCACAGAGACAGGACTCAGGGATGAGCCCCACCATGTCCGGGTTCCCTCTCCTCCTCACCCTCATTGCTCACTTCACAGGTGACTGGATAAGGAAAGGGACACAGGAAGGGACCATGGGAAAGCACATGGAGTCTGCTTTGTCCTCTTGTCTCCCGACCCCGAATCACCATTTCTGTGTCTCTCGCTCTTCCAGGATTCTGGGTCCAGGCTGTTCTGACTCAGCCGCCCTCAGTGTCTGGGTTCCCGGGACAGAGAGTCACCATCTCCTGCACTGGGAGCAGCTCCAACATTGTGGGTCACAACACAGGAACCCTGTGCAGTGGTTCCAACAGCTCCCCAGGAACAGCCCCCAAATGCCTCATCTATTATGATAGCAATCGTGACCCGGGGGTCCCTGAGAGATTCTCTGGCTCCAAGTCTGGCAGCTCAGCCACACTGACCATCACTGGGCTCTAGGCTGAGGACGAGGCTGATTATTACTGCCAGTCCTATGACAATAATCTCGATGCTCCCACAGTGCTGCAGGCCTGTGGGGAAGTGAGACACAAACCTGCTGTCTCTCACAACGGGTCCTCCTGGGCAGTCCCCACTCCTGTGACAGCAGCTGCTTCCTTCTTGTAAGATAGCAGTTCACCCTCAGGAGTCCTCAGCTGATTCTCTGGCTCCCAGTCTGGCAGTTCAGGCTTTCTGACCATCACTGAGCTTCAGCCTGAGGCTAAGACTAATTGTCACTACAGCCTTGTGACTACAGCCTCAGAGCTCCCACCGTGCTCCAGGCCAATGGGGAAGTGAGACACAATTCTGTTTTCTCCCTGCGTTGGCGCCTCCATGAGAGACCCATATTCTGCCAAGACAGCTTCTTCCCTTTTGCTTTGGACAAAAATTGTTGTTTGAGAGCCACCAAGGGGATGTTGTCTCGAGAATGTGCCCTTATAGTTTCAGATTCTGCCTTCAAGCCTGTCCTTGGTGGCAATGCAGAGTCTGGCATTTTCAAACTGAGCAGAAATCCCTGGTTGCAGGGGGAGATGACCTGGGTCCATGAGGACATGTTAGCGCAGGGCCACTGTAACATAAGAAACAGACTTGGCGGCTTATTCAATGGAAACAAATTTTCTCACAGGTCTGAAAGCTGGAAGTCTAAGATCAAGGTGTTGGCAGGTTTTATTTCTCCTGAGGTGTCTCTCCTTGGCCGAGGGCTGCACTATAGCTGAGTTCCCACATGGCCTTTCTCTGTGTGTGCTCACCGCATATTTCTCTGCCTCTTCTTATATTAAATCAGCCCTACTTGGCCCTGGCCGGTTGGCTCAGCGGTAGAGCGTCGGCCTGGCGTGCAGGGGACCCGGGTTCAATTCCCGGCCAGGGCACATAGGAGAAGCGCCCATTTGCTTCTTCACCCCCACCCCCTCCTTCCTCTCTGTCTCTCTCTTCCCCTCCCGCAGCCAAGGCTCCATTGGAGCAAAAATGGCCCGGGCGCTGGGGATGGCTCCTTGGCCTCTGCCCCAGGTGCTAGAGTGGCTCTGGTCGTGGCAGAGCGACGCCCTGGAGGGGCAGAGCATCGCCCTCTGGTGGGCAGAGTGTCGCCCTGGTGGGCGTGCCGGGTGGATCCCGGTCGGGCGCATGCGGGAGTCTGTCTGACTGTATCTCCCGGTTTCCAGCTTCAGAAAAGTACAAAAAAAAAAAAAAAAAAAAAAAACCCTTTAAAAAAAGAAATCAGCCCTACTTGATTTGGACACTCCCTCCATATGGCCTTGTTTACCTTAATTACCTCCTTCAATGTGTTTGCTCCAAAGACAGTCACGTTGTGGCCGGGCTTTACCACATGATATTGAGAGGACACAGTTACATGTATATCAAGGGATGAGGACAGACCAGGGGCTCAGGGCACAGGGCAGTTCACTTTGCAGATGATGTGCATCCACCCCATTTACTCAACATCTACCACATGCTGGACGTAGGTCTTGGGCAGGGGTCGGGAACCTATGGCTCACAAGCCACCTGTGGCTCTTTTGATGGCTGCATCTGGCTTACAGAAAATAATCTTTATTAAAAAATAATAATGTTAAAAATATAAAACATTCTCATGTATTATAATTCACTCAATTCGTACCGTTCATGTTCATGGTTGCGGGTGTCTAGAGCCAATCACAGCTGTCCTCCGGGACAACACCAAATTTTTATTGGATAATGCCTAACGTACACGGGTTGTTGTATGGCTCTCATGAAATTACATTTTTAAATATGTGACGTTTATGGCTCTCTCAGCCAAAAAGTTTCCCAACCCCTGGTCTAGGGACTCAGGGTGCTAAGTGGACAGGGCAGGAAAGTTCACCCCACTGTTGGGGATGGTGTTGTCTGGGGATGAGCGGGAACAAACAAGCAGAAATATCCTTTCTACAGGCTGGTTTCCTACATGGACACAAAATGTCTCTGCAGTCACAGGCATCCCATATCCACAATGAACCCCAGGGATGGAGAGATGGTCCCTCCCTGACCATTGACCAGGAATCCTGTTCTCAAGGTAACCAGACCCAGTAAGACACACCATCTCTCTGTCAACAACCTTGAGATAAGGAAAGGGCTTGTCACATTGGTTTAGGTAATGTAGAGTCTGTCCATTTATAACTGGGGTTAGTCACAACCAGCCATGTTTCAGTGAGATTTGTGGTCCATATAAAAAAAGAAAATGTAGAAATTTCAGAGAATATGTCCCCCCATGCTCAAAATTCTGCCTTCCAATTCAATCCTTAGTTCACTTTGGGACATGTACAGTGGACACTAGGATCGGACAGGGGACATGAGCCAGGTTATTCCCATCTCATGAACTGCAGCTCAGCTCCCTGGCCATTCAGATATCCCTGCACTGATCAGTCTGGGCCAGCACTCTGATCTGTGACACACTGAACTGAAATTTAGGTATTCTCATGAGAGGTAGAGAGATTGCTTCATCTTAACAGAGGTGGTAAGAAGTTAAAGGAAGTTTAAGACCTTGCAGTGGTGGTTACCTCCACACTACGCCTGGGCTCCTCTCTTTCACCTGTCACTCTGTCAGGTGAGGCCCAGGCAGAGTGAAGCACCCAAAACTACCTTCTGTTCACACACTACATATTGGGGCTCCTTCTGAGCCCCAAACAAAGCAACTTCTCCCTCTGTAACCTTTGTGCCATTGCTGAAAATGTCTGCCTCACAGTGACCTGGTCACAGATGACATCAGAATCAGCTTGACTCTGATTCCATTGTGACTGTGCCCCTCCAGGACATTAGCCAAGCCTGAGAGCCACAGGTAAACTCTCCTGATTTCCCCAGCTTGGCTGTCCTAGTCACTGTCCTTCTGGAATTATCTGTGTGTATCAATCATGTCATGTCATGTCTTCAGGCCTAGGGTCAAAGATTTTTCCGAGTTCTAGCCTCTTATATTCTCATTTTCCTCTGCTGATTAGCTAATGAACACAAAGAATCATCTCCGGCCCGTTGTCACAAAAAATGTGTCTGTGACTGTAAGGTTCTGAAATATGAGATCAGCAAAGAAAAATTTAGTAGCTCTTGATAAATACTCCAGGATCCTGAAGAAGTAATTTACTGAGGTTTTACTTGGTACACACTCACAACAATATAAACAGATTATGAATAATAATACACTTAGCTATCTCACTAAGTAACGTCAACATGTCACAAAATAATTTTTAAAAAGTTACGCACATAACTCACACACAAACAGGGCAGGAACATGTTTCAAAAAGTTTGTCCAACTCATATTTTACCTTGGACACCACTAAGATGCTAAATACTTTTAGGAAATATTTTTAAATCGTACTATTTTTATTATGCTAAGATATGGCCAATGATGCAAATTGTGTATGTTGCAAATAATTAATGTTGCAAAGGGTAATAAAATGATAAGCCTTGAATTTATCTTCTCTTTTGACCAATATCAGCAAATTATTGATTTCTCTTATACAGAACTTTCAAAGAAAGGTATTTTGATTTTGAATGTTCTATTAGAGTTGACATCTGATCTGTCCTAACGAGAATCTGTTGTCCCTCTGTCCACCTTTTCACCCTCTCTACATGTCTCACCCCCCGACACATGGCTGCTACCTCTTTTCTTTTTAAAAAGCCTCAAACAGCCACAAAGCTCAGTGACCTGACGAACCAAAGTGCATCTTCTGGGTCATGAAGCTCTTGCTTCTGCGAGTCTGCATTTCAGAATTCTAATCACATTTTTCCTGGCTATTCACTTCTCCTGGGCCATGTGATCTATCTCTGTCTTCCTGGTTTATATCACCTGTGGATCTCTCTACATCTTCACCCAGACCCACAGGATCCTCACGTCATGCCCATGTCCCCTCAGCTCTCACGTTGTGTTTGATTCCTGCTCCTGCATGACCCTCCCACATTCACCCCTTTGCAGCCCCCTGAGGGAAGCAGCGAGTTCTCTGGCATTCTTGTATCCAGTGTAGTACATGAGGGAGGAGCCCGCATATACCTCCCACCCTCAGTGTCAGCACCATGAGGCTTAACTGACGCTGTGTAGCATGGTCAGAAATTCACTGCCAACCGCTATGTGGGCATGAGGCACCATGACACGAGATCCTGTGTGAGGACACAGGCTCAGAAAGAATTCAGGCACAAAGCTGACCTGCACTCTCACAGGTACCTGTGCCTTCAGGTGTGATGTCCCGGAGACGGTAGTTAGTCAAGAGGAGATGGGTTTTGTAGTCTGAGTCTAGTATAGCTCTCTATGGGACCTGAGAAGATGGGTGATGCTTCACTATTGCTGGGACAATGCAGAGCTTGCTTCACAAAAGGGAGTGAGGTGGGTCCATGGATGAGATAACAGCACTCAGGGTCGTGGAGACTCTCCTAGGTGAGTGATCTGAACCCACAAGTACTGACTTTGCCCTCTCTCCTCGGACAGCCCACGGGAGTTTTCTAATAGTCCAGGGTGTGAGCTGGAGCATGGCACATCAGGAGCAGGAACTCCCCAGTGTGCACCTGTGTCCCTCTCCCTGTGAAAGTCTTGATGAGCCCAGACCTGAGGTAGCCTTCTCCTACTCAGGGTGTGATCATACATGGAGGGTTACCATGGCAATGGTTGCCAGGGCTCCTGGGCAGATCTCTTACCTTGTGACACAGACAGGGGAGACTGACCCTCATGGGTTCTGCCTCTTCTCTGGCTGCTGTGTGTGCACACAGCCTCCCTGACCTCCAGATTCCCACTGATGAGGAAGCTGACCATCACTGCCACAGACTCAGTACAACCCGATGCCTCAGAGAACTTCCCACCATACAGAAGTGAGGTGAAAATCTACCCTCCTTCCCTGGGACCCATCACTGCTCTGCTCCTGACTGTGACCAACCTTGCTCAGGTTTTGACCTCTACTGACACTTTGGATTTGAAACCAGGGGCTCCCATGATCTTACTTTGGCCTGTGTCTAAGGGTCAATTACAACATCATCATTTCTTACTTGGTTTTCAATTCAAACAGAATCACTTTGTACCCAGTTGTACTATATCCCTCAGAGTTTCTGAGTGGTGTGACAAGGACAACGGAAATCCAAGATATGTGACCTGGAAGACCCAGGTGCCTTCTACCGACCCCATGTCTGTCCTTGTACTTGGCCTATGATTTCATGCTCATCCTGACTCCTTAGGAAACAGAAATTTTATTTTGATTTTGAGATGACACTCTGGGGAACTCCGGAGCTCCAGGCCCTGGGAGCTCCTCTCCAGAAAGGGCGTGGCTCTGAGGCCTGTCTCCTGCTCACGTCCTCTAGTTTAACCCTATGATCTTTCCTACTTTCCCTGTGGGCTCCCTTGTTGGGATAATATTGAATAAATATTTGTTGATTTGGACCTAGATCTCATTAATCCAATCCCCATTTAATCCATGGAGCTCTTAGCAAATGAACTTGATTAAGGATAATGAACACTGAACAATAGAAAATAAATAAATCTCATAATAGAGGCAGAACCTTTAAGATGGGTAGATTTCCATTCATAAAATTTAAAATTTTTTTTATTTATTCATTTTTAGAGAGAGAGGAGAGAGAGAAGGGGGAAGAAGTAGGAAGCATCAACTCCCATATGTGCCTTGACCAGGCGAGCCTGGGGTTTTGAACAGGCGACCGCAGCATTCCAGGTCGACACTTTATCCTCTGTGCCACCACAGGTCAGGCCACCATTCATAAAATTTTAAATCAATATTTGTATGGAGAAAAATTGCATAAATAGACAAAAAACTATCTTAAATACCTCAAGAGTCAGAAGAAAGGAAGTATTTTCAGTATGACATTCAAGGGTGAATGAGAACCTGCAGAAGTATAATGAACACAAGACCTTTATTCCCTGACATGGCTGTTTTCATAATGAAGAGACATAAAAAAAAAGACGCAGCATGTCCATGGGGGCTGGGGACCCAACAGGAAACCCTCATGACAACAACAACAAACAAGGGCAACAACCATGTTTTCAATGTGTAAGGGTAATGCAAGTAGAATTATCACCAGGTATGAACTACTGGGATTAATGGGGAACTTTCAGCCTTAGCCTGAACTCAGTGTGGTCATGGCCCTGGCTGGATAGCTCAGTTAGTTAGCGCATTGTCCAATATGCAAAGGGTGTGGGTTTGAGCCTCGGTCAGGTGACAAATAGGAACAGATCAATGTTTCTATCTCTGTCTCCTTCTTCATTCTTCTCTAAAATAAATAATGAAGTCCATGAGCTAGAAAAACAATGTGGTCATGCTCCAGTAATAGGTGCAGGGGTCATGCAGAAGTAAACTCAACTATCATGCAATCCTTTAACATCTGAGACCATAGCATTTTATGGAGCTGTCCGGATGTCATCAGTGACAACAAAAAATTAATGGCTCAACCCCAAAATCACAGAGCTGATCTACTCATTCTCCTGCCCTGAGTAGTAACATTGGAAAGATTCAACTGCAAACCAGCTCCCTTCCTGGAGAGGTGGGTGGTGTGAAATGGCCTGTAGGATGTGCGTTCTGAGACCAGCAGGGGGCGATGGTGGACTGCACCTGAGAGCTCAGCATTGTGGGCCAGGCAGGATAGGAAAGCTCTCTGCTGGCTCTTGCACACTTGGGCAGGCAGTGTCCTCAATGAAGTGTGACTTGTTTGCATCTGGTGCCTCAGGTGTCGCATGAACACTCAACTCTGACTCACATATTTTCCTCATATTTTATCTTCTCCTTTTATGAAGTCATTTCTTTGGACTGATTTGCAGGAAAGATAGATAGAAAAAGACACAACAAAATTAAATCTTCTTGAAGAAACACAACCCACAGTGCTCCGTGGGCAAAAGAGGAGACACCTAAGGAGAAATTTTCTCGGTGGCAACATTAGTCCTCAGCAAGCAGAGCTCTGGGCACTCTGTCATGGCCCGGGTTCTTCCCCTCCCCTCCTCACTCCCTGCACAGGGAGTTTACTGTGGTGGAAAGTGAGCTGGTATGGGGGAGGGGCATTGCTTTCTCCTCCCACCAGCTGCACACAGCGGGGCTGTTCCATTAGCTGTGAGGGTGCTCAATCTGCTTCCAGGGTCCTGGGCCAGAAGGTGCTGGGCTGTTGGGGCCATTCTCAGTGTTTAGATGTACATAGATAATTTTACATACATTTATGTTTATACATATATAGTTGTGTGTATATATAATACAAAATTATAATCAGTACCTAAGTTTTGTGAAGTAAACACTATACATAAATATGTAAGTGTTGACTTATGTTTAAAATGGATTCACAAACGAACTTAAATACATACATAAACACACATTCATATACAAATACTACATAAAGACATACACACACACATACACAACTCATATCTGTCATGGGTGAGAAACTGTGACAGTGAAGAGATGCAAAGACTCAGCCTCGATAAGGAATGCTAATTCAACCGTGCATTTGTTATTATTATTGTTATTGCTATTGTTACTACAATGTATTTTTAATTTGTGAAAGTCAAGAAAGCACTTATTAAATGATTTTTGATAACTCAGTTATTTCAGTTTTTGTAACTTGTTAGTTATATAATTTAGAAATAAAATTTTCTAATAACGAATAGTTAAAAAATTTTCACAAATTAAGGAACAGAAGATGTAACCCCCGAGTTATGGCTTATTCCACTTATCAGTGAGATAATATAGTTTTTATCATTCTCTGTCAGACATATTTCAATTAGTTTATTGTCCAAAAATTTTATCTATTTTTAGAAATGAAGAATATTCATATATATTCATATATGTATTCATTTATTGATGAACATTAGGTTGTTTTGATATCTTGGCTTTTGTAAGTAATGCTGCCATGAGCATTGGGGTGCATGCATCTTTTTGAGCTGATATTTTTTAGGAGCACATAAACACCCAGATTTGGAATAGCTGAATCATACGGTAGTGTATTTTTTAGGAATCAAACCATGGGTGTGTGAATAGATACAGTGACCCGGTGAGCTGCAGTAACAAGCAGGGAACTCAGGCCCTTTGGCCATGAGAAGATGTGTGTTGAGTGACCAGCAGGAGGTGCTGTGTGACTTTCCTTAATTCCCACCACAGCTGGTAAAACTATTTACTCAATAAAGCCTGGGCCTGAGGGCTGGGCTCTGTGCTCTCTGATGGGGACTAAGAAGCTATTCTCACTACAAACTTGCAGTGTCCCCTGAGCCCAACTCTGCGTGGTCTCAGCAGGTGTTTCTTCCCAAGGCTCTCCCAAGAGGTGACGCCAAACTCCCTCCTCCTCAGTGTGGGGTGTGAGCTGAGCTCAGCACCAGTCTCAGGGAAGGGCTGCATGGTCACTGAGGGACACACATTTGCACGGACAGCCCCTCCTCTGGCAGAGGGGGGAGAAGAAAAGGAGGCCTGGGGCAGCCCAGCCCCACTGTGGGCTCAGGGCTGTGAGCACCATGGCCTGGACCCCTCTCCTCCTCGTGCTCCTCTCTCACTGTGCAGGTAGGGACAGAATTTGGGGACCAGACCTCAATTTCAAGCTTTTCTCAGCCTTGTAGATATAACCTGAAAAATTTAACCAGGTCTCAGCCTTATCACCCACAGTCTTTTGTGTTTGCAGGTTCCCTGTCCCAGCCTGCGCTGACTCAGCCGCCCTCCCTCTCTGCATCTCCTGGAGCATCAGCCAGACTCACCTGCACCCTGAGCAGTGGCTTCAGTGTTGGTGGATACTAGATATTCTGGTACCAGCAGAAGCCAGGGAGCCCTCCCCAGTGTCTCCTATACTACAAGTTAGACTCAGATAAGCGCCAGGGCTCCAGGTCCCCAGCCGCTTCTCTGGATCCAAAGACGCTTTGGCCATTGTGGGGCTCCTGCTCATCTCTGGGCTCCAACCTGAGGATGAGGCGGACTATTACTGTGTTATCGGGCATAATAACGCTTTGCACAGTGACACCGAAGATGGGGAAGAGGGGCAAAAACCTTAATCTACTAGAGAGAGTCTTGGTTCATGACAAATTCCCATTTTAAATCACTTGTATATACCAGTATATTTGCAAGAACCATCTGATTTATAATGGGTCTATCCTCAATTTTCTAGCCTATGTTTCTGAAAACTCAGGAAAAGAGTATAAAACCAAATGAAGGTATGATAGAAATCTTGCCTGTTTTCCGTGTGTAATAACCCCAGAGCCTATAGAAC
Source organism: Saccopteryx bilineata (assembly GCF_036850765.1). Classification (NCBI taxonomy): domain Eukaryota; kingdom Metazoa; phylum Chordata; class Mammalia; order Chiroptera; family Emballonuridae; genus Saccopteryx; species Saccopteryx bilineata. The sequence continues at coordinate 180,058 of NW_027095443.1, forward strand.
AGTCCTTTTGAAATAATGACTTTTGAGCTTTTTTCTTGGTCAAACCCGCTACCATCCCACAAGTAGACAATTTTTTACACTGTGGACTCTGCTCTTCCAGGGGTCCGAGCAGCAGCTGTCCCACACTCACCAGCCTCCAGAGCTCAGGACTGCCTGTGGGGCAGTGTCCCTGGGCCAAGGCACAGAACGTGAGATGCGGGGTGAAGACTCGGGCCCAGGAGGAACCCCAGGAGCAGAGCTGGCCTGTCAACCTCGCTGGGTCCTGAGTCTTCAGTCGTGAAGTCGGAAAGAGGAGGGAACCATAAGGGGAAATGTGGGGCCTGAGGCTGGGAAATCCCTTTTGGGGTCACAGGGTGGTGGAGAATGCTCCACAGTTGCTCGAGAAATGCTGAGCCTGCTCCAGGGAATGTGGGCATGTGGAAAGGGGTCCATGATGAGATGGTCTGACAGCTGGTACCACTCAGGACCACGAGGACTCCTGTCAGTGGCTTTCCTGAGCTCACAGGCACTGACTGTGACCCCTTCTCCTGTCATATCCATTTGAATCTTCACATCTTTCCAAGGTGTGGGCTGGGCTGTGGACCATCAGGACCAGGAACTCCCCAGTCTGTACCTGGGCCACTTGATATGTGAAGCTTTTTATGAGCCCAAGTCAAAGATCCCCTTCTGCACAGGAAGCAGCAGCTCTATTTGTCCCCAGGGCTCCCAGGCAGATCACTTACGTTGCTATCAAGCACAGAGGGGATTGACCCCCCAGGGGTTCAGCCTGTTCTCTGGCTCCTGGTTTGTTCACACAGCCTCCCTGACTCCCTCTGGGCTGCAGCCCAATCAGGAGGCAGATTATCACTGCCACATATCTAAGTACACCCTGGTGCTATTAAGAATTCCCACTACATGAGGAAGTGAGGTAAACATCTGTCCAGTTCTACCCGGTGACCCATCACTGCACTGTTCTTGACTGTGACAAACACCAGATCAAGTTTGATAGTTTTATGTATAGCCAATTTCTGCTATCACTTGGCTATGAATCAGGAGACCTGGGCCTGGCCTGTGGTGGCACAGTGGATGAAGCGTCGACCTGGAACAGTGAGGTCACTGGTTCAAAACCCTGCTTGCTTGGTCAAGGTAGATATGGGAGTTGATGCCTCCTGCTCCTCTAACTTTCTCTCGTTCCCTCTCTCTCTCTCTCTCTCTCTCTCTCATGCTTTCTAAAATGAATAAATAAAATATTTTAAAAAATCAAGAGACCTGCTGTTCTCTCTTTGGTTTATTATTACCGAGTCAACAAAATATCTTCACTTCTTCCTAGTCTCCCTAATGCAAACAGAATCACCATGTAACCACTTCCTGAAATATTCTTCAGAGACATTTGTTAGAATAAGAAGGAAAGCAGGACCCAGCAACTGTGACCTGTTTCCCTGGGGCACCTGCTCCCAGGTGAGCACCAGGAGACCACACGGTGTAGGAAATACTTTACTATTTGTCAGTGCCACACATGAGATGAAGTTTCCACAATAATTGAAATTGACTTTGGTCAGTTTCTACTATTTTTATTTTAAAACAAATTACCTTTATTAGAATCACTAAACTACTCTTCTTCAAAAATAAAAAAAAAAGGCCCTGGCTGGTTGGCTCTATGGTAGAGCGTCAACCTGGCATACAGGAGTCCCGGGTTCAAATCTTGGCCAGGGCACATAGGAGAAGCGCCCATCTGCTTCTCCACCCCTCCCCCTCTCCTCTCTGTCTCTCTTTTCCCCTCCTGCAACCAAGGCTCCATTGGAGCAAAGTTGGCCCGGGCACTGAGGATGGCTCCATGGCCTCTGCCTCAGGTGCTAGAATGGCTCTTGTTGCAAGAGAGCAATGTCCCAGATGGGCAGAGCATCACCCCCTGGTGGGCATGCCAGGTGGATCCCGGTAGGGCACATGTGGGAGTCTGTCTGATTGCCTCCCCATTTCCAGCTTCAGAAAAATACAAAAAACAACAAAAAAAACCCAAATAAAAATAAGATTGATTTTAAACCCACTATGACATTAACATTGAATGTAAAATTACTACCTACTGAAAAATTGGCCTTTTTATATAATGTAAATATTGTCTAATGAATTAAGAAATCAGTTTTTTTTTTAATTCCATGTTTGTAATTTCCTATTTTAAGTAGTTTTCAGTGTAGTTTTAAACCTCCACACTCAAGTTATCTTGTTGGTTAATTTCATCAAACTTTTTTTTTTTTTGTATTTTTCTGAAGCTGGAAATGGGAGAGACAGTCAGACAGACTCCCGCATGCGCCTGACCAGGATCCACCCGGCACGCCCACTAGGAGGCGATGCTCTGCCCACCAGGGGACGATGCTCTGCCCCTCCGGGGCGTCGCTCTGTTGTGACCAGAGCCACCCTAGCGCCTGGGGCAGAGGCCAAGGAGCCATCCCCAGCGCCCGAGCCATCTTTGCTCCAATGGAGCCTTGGCTGCAGGAGGGGAAGAGAGAGACAGAGAGGAAGGAGAGGGGGAGGGGTGGAGAAGCAGATAGGTGCCTCTGCTGTGTGCCCTGGCGGGGAATCAAACCCGGGACTTCTGCACGCCAGGCCGACACTCTACCACTGAGCCAATTGGCCAGGGCATCAAACTTTTTTTTTTTAACAAAGTGAGAGGTGCGGAGGCAGAAGCAGACTCCCGCATGTGCCCCAACTGGGATCCCCTTGGCAAGCTCCCTACCAAGGAATGCTCTGCTGTCAGGGCGGCTGCTCAGATGCTTGGCAGCCGAGTTATTTTGGCACCTGAGTTGAGACTGTAGAGCCATCCTCAACACCAGGGAACAACTTTGTTTGAACCATTCGGGCAATGGTTACAGGAGGGGGAGAGAGATAGAGAAAGAGAGAGAAGAAAAGGGGAGGGGTGGAAAAGCAGATAATCATTTCTCCTGTGTGTCCTGACTGAGAATTGAACCCAGGACTTCCACACGCCAGGCCAACCCTCTACCACTGAGCCAACCAGCCAGGGTTCTCAAACAGTTAAATAGGAAATATTCTACAGCAAATTTTTAAAGAAAAGAGAGGAGGAAGGAACAGTTTCCAACATATTCCATAGAGACTGCTCTGAGCTGAGACTGGCCGCTCTGTGACTGGACCAATCTTTTTGCAGGTTCTCTATCCTCTCAGCCTCCTCATGTCCTCTGCCACTCATTCCAGCACACCTCCGGGTTCTGCAGAGAGTGGCCTTCTGGGTGGGGAGGACTCCGTGTGGGACCCATGAGAGACAGGCAGGGGGGTTCATTCTCTCTGCCATAGATGACCTCCCTCTCCAACTCTTTCCTGGGTCACCTTCTCTACCTCTCCAGTGGAACACAAAACCTTGAATTATTGTTCTTCAGTACAATTGAACTATTTCTCCCCAAATAATGCACCTGTTATTCTCAGAGGACATGGAAGAACTCTGAACATCACCTGAGATTCCATGAGGGATCCCTTGGCCCTTTGGTCAAATTCCCCAGGAAGGGCCCTGCCCTGGTGCACACTCAGCTCGGCCCTTCCTGAGAATATGTTCCTTATTTCCGTCTCACCTTGTGGAGGGTGTGGCCCTATGGCCAACAGTGCCAGACTGTGGGCGACTCACTCACCTTCCTCTCGGGCAGTTGAGTAAATTGTATCCTCGCTGATTTTTCAGTTTCCTGGCTCTCTGATGTCCTCATCACCCCATGAGGTCCTGGGTCTACCTCTCTCATCACATGGCTTTGAATTCCTGTCACCTACAATTTTTCTCTATAGGATCTTGGCCCAATCTGATGCATATAGCAGCTGATAGACAATGAGGACCTAGAATGCATTTCCAAGGAGGACGTGGGCTGCTAGGAATGTCTGTTCTAAAAATAAAAATCAGCTTGTTGTCAGATTTTTCTGTAGGACCTCAGCAGACAGAGCTTTGAGATGTCTCCACCATGTCCTGGAGTCTTTTCATTTTAGTCCCTTAGATACTGAGCCTTTGTAAGGCTTCTGAAAAGGAGTGTCTGTGGTCAGACAGAATCTGACCTCCCAGTTCCACAAGGAGCAGGTCTTGTGACACCAGATTTACATCCTTCTGTGTCTCGTGTTGGTCCCTAGGGCAGAAGCTTCCCCCGTCTGCACTGGGAGCCTCTGCAGTGTGGGGATTCTGGCCCTGGGACAGAAGCCCTGTGAATGTGATGCATGCAGCCCAAGTGAATGCCAGATTATGACATCAGACTGGGCTATGCTTCAGGTCTCTCAACATTCTCTTCCACCCTGAGAAGAGGCCGAGGTCACCTCTCACTCCTCTTGTTGCCCTCATCATGCCTCTGTCACCAATTGTCACCAATACTTGTCACAGGGAGATCACTGCCATCCATCTGCAGCAGCACCAATCTAAGGCCATATCTTCCATTTGCATCTTCAAGAATGTCTACTTGAGTGTTTCCCTCAAAGCTGAGACATACGTATAGATTTCTTTTGTTCAATTTTATTGTCTGATACTTACAGAATGGTGTGAATATTAATGGAGGTAAAGGTCACCTTAGCCTGTTCCTGATATTTGTGGAAATGCTCCTTCCCATTTGATTAACTAAGATGCTGTATTTAGTACGAAGTTATGTATGTGTATGAGAGACTAGTTATTATCATATTATAAATTTGTATATTTGTATATTATATTGATTTTCAAGATGTGGCGTTAAATCTGTTCAAAGTCTTTTTCTGCCTCAATCAAGGCAAAAAGATCATATTTACTACTATATTAATATGTTGTGTTATATTAATAATATTTCCTACTATGAAATAAAACTTTTAGAATTTGTATAAAATACACATTTTAAAGTGTTTAAATTATCTGGTATTGGGCTATCCATTAATATTTTTAACTCTTGAGGTAATCTTAAATATTATTTTCTGTAATTACCTTTTCTGTAAAATTTATATGTAAGGTATGTTATCAGCATCATAAAAAAAAGTCACAGCATCCTACCTACTTTTAAATATTATACAAAATATAAAGAATTTACATTTGAACTATCGAATCTCTGAAGGATTGGTAGCGATTTCTTCTGAAAATGGCTGCATTTCTGCTATTCAGTGTAGATGTTTTATTACAGTTTTCATTTCTCTACAAAGTTGCTCTTTTTAATTACTTTATTTCTTCTACAACCAATATTGTGTCTTCCAAGGAAAGTATATATTTATCTATTTTTATACATTTTTTATCCATTTTTACATGTATGATAAGGAGGGAGCACTACTGATTTGCTCTGTGATCTCTATGTCACTGCTCAGTGAGAACAATTCACTCAAATATATTTGAGTCTCAAGGCTGGGCCCTGTGCTCATTGATGGAGACACAGCAGGAGTGTCCTGTCTGTCCTGGCAGAGTCCCCTGAGCAGGGACCTTTGTGTGGTCTCAGCAGGTGCTTCCTCCCAGGGCTGTCTAGAGAGTGAAGTCACCCTCCATTCTCCTCAGTGTGGGGTGAGAGCTGAGCTCAGCACCAGGATTCAGGGAAGGGCTGGGTGGTCACTGAGGGGCACACATTTGCATGGACAGCCCCTCCTCTAGCAGAGGGGGGAGAAGAAAAGGAGGCCTGGGGCAGCCCAGCCCCACTATGGGCTCAGGGCTCTGAGCACCATGGCCTGTACCCCCTCTCCTCCTCATGCTCCTCTCTCACTGCGCAGGTGAGGACAGTCCTTTTGGACACACAGCAGCCATCCAACCTGTATCAGACACTTTGGTTCAGACTCTGATAAACTTTACTTCAGTTTTTGTTCCATGTACCATCTGTGTTTGCAGGTTCCCTGTCCCAACCTGTGCTGACTCAGCTGCCCTCCCTCTCTGCATCTCCTGGAGCATCAGCCAGACTCACCTGCACCCTGAGAAGTGGCTTCAGTGTTGGTGGGTACAGGATACGTTGGCTCCAGCAGCAGTCAGGGAGCTCACCTCGATATCTTTTATACTACAAATAGGACTCAGATAAGCACCAGGGCTCTGGGGTCCCAGCCGCTTCTCTGGATCCAAAGACGCCTTAGCCAATGCAGGGCTCCTGCTTATCTCTGGGCTCCAGCCTGAGGACGAGGCAGACTATTACTGTGGTATATGGCATGAGGACAGTAATACTTACACAGTGCTCCAGGGTCACAGGGAAGTGAGACCAGAACCTCGCTGTGTTCTCCCTGCCTGAGACTGACAACCTTGCTCTGTCTGGGACCAAGTCTAATTCAGGGTGACATGTATTTTCACCTCTTCAGTGAGCAACTCTTTTCCTTGTGCCATGGGTTCACAAATGTCTTTTCATTTTTCATATTTAAAACATTCATTTATTTGTTACTAACACCTTCTACTCTGATCATGTCCACAGAGGCATGCATCAGATTTAAGGCAGTGACCTCCCTTGGGTATGATGGTGAAGATGAGGGGGTTTTTTCCCACCTATGCCCAAGCCAGGGTCAAAGTCTGATTCACAGAAGGGGATGATCTGAGTGTTTCCAGTCAGTCACTGGGTCCAATTGCCCCATATATACCTCTCAGGGACCAGCACTAAGAGTTCTGTCACCTTCCCTCTACATCAGCTTACTGTGGTCTGTCTGTGGGGACTGTCATGTCCCTCCTGAGTCTCAGAGGAAGCAGGTCTCTGTGGCTCTGGCTATGCGAAGGGGGAAAAAAGTCTTCCAGAGTGAGATGTGACCATGTGTGACTTCTTTGTGCACTTGCGACACCAATGTCAGAGCCTCACACCCGTGCAAGTTCTGTGACATCCCCTCTCTTCTTCATTTTAGCTGATCTTAGGCTTGTGCCAAGATGACGACAAAGCTGGGGACATTTAAAGTTTAGGAACATCAGGTGATCCACCCCACAAAGCTTTGAAGGAAGATCATGAAGGTTTGGGAGCTTTAGGGTCCCAACTCTGGGGACACTGCAGCCCTGACCCAGAGTCCTCTCTCCTCACCCTTCTCTCCGCACAGGTGAAGGGCTGGGGGCATTCTGGAAATGGTCACCAGGAGCATAGTCCCTGTCCCCCTTTTCCTGTCCCTAGTACCTGTTCAGCCCTTGTACCATGTTCATTTCCTATTCAGAGTGAAGCAGCCGTCTGCAGGTGACTCTAGTCTCTCTCAGGGTGCCCTGCTTTGAGCTGTGTCGGACTGCAATCTGTGCTTCCCCCTTGTGACCTAACTCCCCGCATCTCCAGGTCCTGTTAACATGGATCCATCATGGCCACGCATCTCCTCACAGCCCACTGTGGAGTTTCTCTCCAGGTCTCATGTCATGACTTCTCACCCACTTCACTTATTAAAGACAGAGCATCTCAGGTAGGGGTGCTTGTAAAGAAGGACAACCCCACACCCACTCGGCGGCACCTGATTTTACCTGTATGCTTCTCAGGAGGATCAGGAGGAGGTACAAGAGCCATGGATTTTTCTGTTCCCATTTTTGTAAATTTCTTCTATAAATAGTTGTGAGGGGGAGACACCACCTGGCATTGGGGTGTTTGCATTTGCACTTGGCAACAAAGAGTTCCATCGTGCTTCTTGAATCAGTGTATGTGGATGAATCTGAAAGTTGCATCATTTCTAAAAAAGGAAGACAACTCACAAATTAACAGTCACTCTGCATCCCCCTCTACCCAGCGATTAGTCACCACTGATCTCTTTCCATCATTAGGAATTTACCTTTCTGTGCAGTTGACATATTAAGTCGTATAACGTGTGGGCTTGTGCATGTGGTGTTCTTTATTTAGTGCTTTTACATGATGACTCTGGACTCACTGATGCTGTGGAGTAATGTGTCCCTTTTCTTTTTATAGCTGTATCATGCTCCATCCTTCGAACATGGCATAGTTGATCAGTGATGGACATTTTGTGTGTTACACCTTTCAGTAATTAAACATATGACTGCCATGAACATATTTGTATATGTTCTTGTGGGCATACCTGTTTTTATTTTTCTCCGATAATTACCTGGGAACAGAACTGCGGGATCACATGGTCATTGTATTACAAGACGCACTTTGTGAGCAACTGTTACGCTGTTTCCCAAAGTGGCTTCAAGTGTTGACATTTCCACCAGTGCTGTGTGAGGGTGCCATTTCTCTACATGCTCACCAGCATTGGTAATTATGTACAATTTTTAGTGGAGACATTCTAGTGGGGATACAGTGGTATCTCATTGTGGACTTGATATGAATTTCCCTATTTCCTAGTCATGTTGAGTATCTTCAAGTAATACATACTTTTCCTTAAGTCCTGAGCTGATCTCTCTTAAACATAATTAAGAATTCCAGAAGATACGTTTCTGAAGACAAGATGGCGATAGAGTAAGCAGACATACCAATTCCCACCTCCCAGAACCAAAGTGGATTACAAACTAATTTTAAGAACTATCATCAGGAAAAACCAACTTTGGACTAAACTAAGAGGACTCTTCAACCAAGGAACACTAAAGAAGCCACACCGAGTCTGGTAGGAAAAGTGGAAACACAGAGAGAGCTGCCCAGTTCCCTGGCAGCTGGGAGAGACTCACGTGGTGGGAAGTGAGTTTAGCAGAGAGGGGCAGGTCTGAATACCAGGAACAAAGCCCCAGCCTGCAGCCCCAGAGCCTAGAAGAGGTGTATGGACAGTATTTAGTTGGATACAGACAGGATACTGTTTGTGAGAAAGAGACTGATTTCTCAGACCCAGGATTCTTCTTTTTTTTTTAATAAATAAATTTTTATTAATTTTAATGGGGTGACATCAATAAATCAGGGTACATACATTCAAATGAAACATGTCCAAGTTATCTTATCATTCAATTATGTTGCATATCCATCTCCCAAAGTCAAATTGTCCTCTGTCACCTTCTATCTAGTTTTCTTTGCAGGATTCTTCTAAAGGGGACCACGCAGAACACCTCTCTCACAACCACCAACCCAGGGCTCCAGGGGACAGTGAGAGAGGAGAGGACTGGAGTAACAGGAAGAGAGTTTAATCTAGGAGGCACAGGGAGAAACATTTTGGGAGATAGCCACCCTAACCCCTGTGATGAGACAATCGCCAAATCTGAAGTGAATATTTCCCCTGGAAACAGCAATACCAGCAAAGGGAAGCAGGACACCAGCCAAACAACCTCTCCCACGGCACTCAGAGCAGAGTCGCTTAGAAGGAGGGAGCTTTCCGGACTATAGTAGTGAGTCTTAGGGTCTATGCAAAAGTAGTAAAGCCCAATGCAGGCCGCCTGTAATCCAGCCTGTGGGAGAACAGCGGGAACCCCAGAAGGGGTGGAGACCGGCCCTTGAGCAAGGGCACAGGAACACAACTTTGCCCCGCTCATGGAACAGAGGCTTGTGGCCTGACTTGGGAGACAGCTCCTACCACGAGGTTAGAGCCAAAAGCCCAGAACAAGCACAGTCCCGCTACTGAGCATGGGCATGCAGTCCCGCCTGGCCTGTGAAGCCAAGGCTAGCACACATCCCACAAGTGGGCTCCTTCTGCAAGGTTAAGGCAGAAGAACAGAAACAGGCGGAGACCCTCAGCTGAGCAAAGGTGCTCACCACTGCCCTCAGGGCAGAGCATAACGTCACCCACGGGGGAGGGGTGAAGGCCAAGGTCACCAAGGCTTGTACACCCAAGCACGTAACCACAGCCAATCCATGAAGGAAAGGCAGAAACCAGAGAAACAGCCCCAGTGGGCAGGCACCGGCAACACCGATACCCAAATGACCTAGGCAGCAACAGCAAAGGGGGTGGCAGGCCTGCAGACAAACCATACCTAGGGAAGAGGGGCCACACCCAGTGGACCCCAGTGGCTAAGACATTCTTTTACACAGAAGATGAGAAGGCAGAGAAATGCAACACAAATGAATTAAGTGAAATCCCTAGAAAAGGACCTGAATGAATCAGATATAACCAAATTACCAGATACAGAGTTTAAAATAATGATTGTTAGTATGCTCAAAGATATTAGAACAACAATAGATGGTCAGTATGAATGCCTAAATAAAGAGATAGCAAGTATAAAAAAGGACATTGAAATAATAAAAAAGAATCAGTCAGAAATGACAAATACAATATCAGAAATGAAGAACACAATGGAAGGAATTAAAAGCAGTATGGATGAAGCTGAGAATCAAATCAGCGAGTTAGAGGATACGATAAATAAAGGCATGGAAGCAGAGCAGAAAAAGAAAAGAGACTCAAAAAGTCTGAGGAAACTCTAAGAGAGCTCTGTGACAACATGAAGAGAAATAACATCCGCATCATAGGGGTTCCTGAAGAAGAAGAGAAAGAACAAGGCATAGAGACTTTGTTCAAGCATATCATAGCTGAAAACTTCCCTCAATTAAGGCAGGAAAACATCTCACATGTTCAGGAAGCACAAAGAACTCCATTAAAAAGAAACCCAAAGAAATCAACACCAAGACACATCATAATTAAAATACCAAAGCTAAGTGATAAAGAGAAAATGTTAAAAACTGCTAGAGAAAAAAAGACTATCACTTACAAAGGAGCCCCATAAGGATGACTTCTGTCTTCCAAACAGAAAAACTTGAGGCCAGAAGGAAATGGCAAGAAATATTCAAAGTAATGCAGAACAAGAGCCTACAATCAAGACTACTTTATCCAGCAAGGCTATCATTTAAAATTGAAGGAGAAATAAAAAACTTTCCAGACAAAAAAAATACTCAAGGAATTTACTACAACCTAACAAAAGCTGCAAGAAATGTTAAAGGGCCTGTTGTAAACAGATCAAAGAAGAAAAAGAATACAGTAAAAGAGAAATACAATTTTAAAGAATAAAATGGCAATAAACAATTACATATCAATAATAACCTTAAATGTAAATGGTTAAATTACCTGATCAAAAGACATAAGGTAGCTGTGTTGATAAAAAAACAGGACCCATACATATGCTTTCTATAAGAGACACACCTTAAAACAAAAGATGCACATAGACTGAAGATAAAAGGATGGAAAAAATTACTTCATGCAAATGGAAATTAAAAAAAAAGCTGGGGTAGCAATACTTATATCAGACAAAATAGACTTTAAAACAAAGACTATAGTAAGAGATAAAGAAGGTCACTACATAATGATAAAGGGAGCAATCCAACAGGAAGATATAGCCATTATAAATATCTACGCACCTAATATAGGAGCACCCAAATATATAAAGCAGACTTTGATGGATATAAATGGTGAGATCAACAGCAATACTATAATAGGAGGGAATTTCATTACCCCACTAACATCACTAGATAGATCCTCAAGAAAAAAAATTAACAAAGAAACAGCAGACTTAAGGGACATACTAGATCAACTCAATTTAATTGGTATCTTCAGAACCTTTCACCCTAAAGCAGCAGAATATACATTCTTTTCAAGTGCTCATGGTACATTCTCTAGAATAGACCACATGTTAGAGCACAAAAGTGGTCTCAACAAATTTAAGAAGATTGAAATCATATCGAGCACTTTCTCTGATCACAATGGCATGAAACTAGAAATCAACCACAATTGAAAAATACTCAAACACTCGGAAACTAAATAGCACATTATTAAATAACATATGGGTAAACAATGAGATCAAAGAAGAAATTTAAAAATTCCTAGAAATGAACGATAATGAGCATACATCAACTCAAAATTTATGGGACACAGCAAAAGCAATCTTGAGAGGGAAGTTCAGAGCATTACAAGCATACCTCAAGAAGCTAGAAAAAACTCAAATAAACAACTTGACCCTACATCTAAAAGAATTAGAAAAAGAACAGAAAGTAAAGCCTAGAGCTAGTAGAAGAAAGAAATAATAAAGATCAGAGCAGAAATAAATGACATAGAGGCCAAAGAAACAATACAGAGGATCAATGAAACTAGGAGCTGGGTCTTTGAAAAGGTAAACAAGATCAATGAACCTTTAACCAGACTCACCAAGAAAAAGAGAGGACTCAAATAAATAAAATTAGAAACAAGAGTGGAGAAATAACAACTGACACAACAGAAATACAAAATATTGTAAGAAAATACTATGAAGAACTGTATGCCAAAAAACTAGACAACCTAGATGAAATGGACAAATTCCTTGAAACATATAATCTTCCAAAACTTAATCTGGAAGAATCAGAAAACCTAAACAGACCATTTACAACAAATGAGATCAAAACAGTTATCAAAAAACTCCCAACAAAGAAAAGTCCTGGGCCTGATGGATTCACAAGTGAATTCTACCAAATATTCAAAGAAGAACTAACTCCTATCCTTCTCAAGCTATTTCAAAAAATTCAAGAGGAAGGAAGACTTCCAAGCTCCTTTCATGAGGCGAGCATAATTCTGATTCCAAAAACAGGCAAAGACAACACAAAGAAAGAAAATTAGAGGCCAATATCCCTGATGAATTTAGATGCTAAAATCCTCAACAAAATATTAGCAAACCGGATCCAGCAATATATGAAAAACATCATACACCAGGATCAAGTGGGATTTATTCTGGGGAGGCAAGGCTGGTACAATATTCACATATCAATCAATGTGATTCATCACATAAACAAAAGGAAGGAGAATAACATGATAATATCAATATATGCAGAAAAAGCATTTGATAAAATCCAGCACCCACTCGTGATCAAAATTCTCAGCAAAGTGGTAATACAGGGAACATACCTCAACATGATAAAGGCCACTTATGACAAACCCACAACCAATATCATACTCAATGGGCAAAAATTAAAAGCAATCTCCTTAAGATCAGGAACAAGGCAGGGGTGCCCCATTTACCACTCTTATTCAACATAGTTCTGGAAGTCCTAGCCACAGCAATTAGATAAGAAAAAGAAAAAGAAGAAGTTAAACTATCATTATTTGCAGATGATAAGATATTGTATATAGAAAACCCTAAAGTCTCAGTCATAAAACTACTGGACCTGATAAATGAATTCAGCAAGGTGGCAGGATACAAAATTAATACTCAGAAATCAGAGGCATTTTTATACACCAACAATAAACAGTCAGAAAGAGAAATTAAGGAAACAATCCCCTTCACTATTACAACCAAAAAAATAAAGTACTTAGGAGTACATTTAACCAAGGAGACTAAAGACTTGTACTCGGAAAATTATAAAACATTGATAAAAGAAATCAAGGAAGATACAAACAAGTGGAAGCATATACCATGCTCATGGTTAGGAAGAACAACATCATTAAAATATCTATATTACCCAAAGCAATTTATAAATTTAATGGAATACCAATTAATATACCAATGACATACTTTAAAGATATAGATCACATATTTCAAAAATTTATATGGAACCAAAAGAGAACACAAATAGCCTATGCAATCTTAAAAAAGAAGAATAAAGGGGGGAGATATCACACTTCCTGATATCAAACTATACTACAAGGCCATTGTACTCAAAACAGCCTGGTACTGGTATAAGAACAGGCACATAGATCAATGGAACAGAATGGAGAACCCAGGAATAAACCCACAGCTCTATGGACAGCTGATATTTGACAAAGGAGGTAAGGGCATACAGGGGAGTAAATACAGCCTCTTCAACAAATGGTGTGGGGAAAATTGGACAGCAACCTGAAAAAAAAAAATGAACTAACTAGACCACCAACTTACACCATTCACAACAATAAACTCAAAATGGATAAAAGACTTAAATGTAGGGCGTGAAACCATAAGCATCTTAGAAGAAAACATAGGCAGTAAGCTCTCCGACATCTCTCGCAGCGATATATTTGATGATTTATCTCCACGGGCAAGTGAAATAAAAAACAGGATAAACAAATGGGACTTTATCAACTAAAAAGCTTTTGCACAGCCAAAGACAATAAGGACAGAATACAAAGACAAACTACACAATGGGAAAACATATTTGACAGTATGTCTGATAAGGGGTGAATAACCAAAATTTATAAAGAAGTTGTAAATCTCAACATCAGAAAGTCAAACAGTCCAGTCAAAAAATGGGCAAAAGAAATGAATAGACACTTCTCCAAACAGGACATACAGATGGCCAATAGACAAATGAAAAAATGTTCAACATCACTAATCATTAGAGAAATGCAAATTAAAACCACAATGAGATATCACCTCACACCAGTCAGAATGGCACTCATCAACAAAACAACACTGAATAAGTGCTGGCGAGAATGTGGAGAAAAGGGAACCCTATTACACTGCTGGTGGGAATGCAGACTGGTGCAGCCTCTGTGGAAAACAGTATGGAGATTCCTCAAAAAATTGAAAATCAAACTGCCTTTTGACCCAGCCATCCCACTTTTAAGAATATACCCCAAGGACTTCATAGAATGGTTCCAGAAGGAGAAATGCACCCCCATGTTTATAGCAGCATTGTTCACAATAGCGAAGATCTGGAAACAGCCCAGTGTCCGTCAGAGGACGAGTGGATTAAAAAGATTTGGTACATATATACTATGGAATACTACTCAGCCATAAGAAATGATGACATCGGATCATTTACAATAACATGGATGGACCTTGATAACATTATACAGAGTGAAATAAGTAAATCAGAGAAAAAACTAAGAACTATATGAACCCATACATAGATGGGACATAAAAATGAGACTCAGAGACATGGACAAGAATGTGATGGTAACAGAGGGTGGGGTGGAGGGGTGGGGAGGGGGCGAGGAAGTAGAGGGAGGGAGTAGGGGGGGGTAGAGGGGCACAAAGAAAACCAGATAGAAGGTGACAGAAGACAGTTTGACTTTGAATGAGGGGTATGCAGCATAATCAAATGTCAAAATAATCTGGAGATGTTTTCTCAGAACATATGTATCCTGATTTATCAATGTCACTGCATTAAAATTAATAAAAATAAGATAAAAAAGAGATTTGGTACATATATACTATGGAATACTACTCAGCCATATGAAATGATGATATTGGATCATTTACAATAACATGGATGGACCTTGATAACATTATACGGAGTGAAATAAGTAAATCAGAAAAAACTAAGAACTATATGAATCCATACATAGATGGGACATAAAAATGAGACTCAGAGATATGGACAAGAATGTGATGGTAATGGGGGGTGGTGGAAGGGATGGAGGGCGAGTTGGGGCACAAAGAAAACCCGATAGAAGGTGATGGAAGACAATTTGACTTTGGGTGAGGGGTATACAACATAATCAAATGTCAAAATAATCTGGAGATGTTGTCTCTAAACATATGTACCCTGATTTATCAATGCCACCCCATAAAAATTAAAAAGTACTATTGTATGATATATGCACATTCTTTGTTCCCCTAATTTTTGTGAGCAGTGTATTTCACATCACATAAAACTTTTGGAATGAAAAGTGGAAGGCAAAATTCAGTCTCTTATTTCTTTTATCTAAATATGGATTACCATTTATGTAGAATATGTCCAGAACCTTAAGAATGCACATTTTTTATTGTTTTTACTTTGCAACATTGCTGAGATTTAATGACATTTTTAACACATGACATTAAATTTATTCTTTTTAAACTAGGGATTATCTAAATGTTGTTTATTATATCAATTTTTCTCCAATACTACTTTTTGATATTTTGAATATAAAATTTGATCATTTCCATGTGACAATATAATGACATTTCCACATGAAAGCATTAACACTTTGGCAAAGACTCAAGAAAGAATATTGTTAACCATATTTTTTGCATGGCAGCGATTAACATCCAGTATCATGAGGGTCTTAAAAACAGGCCTGCAATCTCTTAGAAAAATTATGAAAATAATCAGTAGGCTAAAAGGAAAACAATAACTAGGTGTTGGCTTGTTAGCTCAGTGGCTAGAGCATAAGCCCAGTGTAAAAATGTCCTGGTTTTGACTCCTGGTCAGGCACATAGGAGAAGTGACTATATGCTTCTCTCCTTCTCCCTCTTCCCCTTTACTCTCCCTTCTCTGCCTCTCCCCCTCCTGTAGCTGGTGGTTTGATTGGTTTGACTGTGGGTTCTGGGCGCTGAGAATAGCTCAGCTAGTCTGAGCATCAGCCCAAGGCAGAGTTTTCGAGTGGATCCCAGTCAAGGCGCATGCAGCAGTCTGTGTCTCACTATCTCCCTTCCTCTCACTTAAAAAAAAAAACAACAACAAAAAACCCAAAAACAAACCAACACTGGATATTTCATATATTTTGGTTCCTATGAGCACCGTTTTACTTAAAGCCATTTCTCTTGAGGGATACTGAAGATATGCAATGAAGGCAGAGTAATTCAGCCTTGTGTATGGAAGAAGAGAGAAGAGAATTATGGAGAGTAGAAAGAATGGAAGTAAAGAACATGAGTGAATTCAGTTAAAATTTGGTAAGACTGGTGCATTTTTTGTAAAGTTTGATTTGGATGTAATACTACTTATTTTCTTTATCAATGATGAACATTTCACTGCCATGCTTTTAGATGACATCATTGGTACTCTAATCCATCTCAATAAACTTTTTATCCTAGCAATCTAGAAAGCACAGATAGAGGAGGCTCAAAGGACTGAAAAACATTCCCACATGAGGCCATGAACAAACCAAAAAGTCCATTTTAGGATATGTCAGAAAATTAGACTATAGAGACAAGCGTAGAATATTAACACAGTCCTGGGATAAAAGCAATACACATGTTTAGATGGTGGATGTAAGGTCAGTGGATAATGGGGGATGGTCACTTGGGGAACTCAAGAGTCGCAAACTTTGGCTAGGACCGCCCACAACCAAGCGTGCCAAAGGAGGCTTTACAGGAACTCTTTGGGAAAAAGTGACCATCTACAAGCCAGTGGGATTTTACCACATCATATTAGCTCCACTTCCCTAGAGGGATCCTTTTAAATATCTCCCACGCGGTTTAATCCATGCAACTTCCCTGGCCTTCATCTTACTTCAGGTCCAGGGAACCTTGCTGGGCGGGATACACGCTCTGTACTCAATAAAACCTTTTGCTATTTCACACTTTGTGGCTCTGGCCTCTTCCTTCCTTCTTGGCGGGGAAAAATACCTTACATTTTGGTGTCAAAAACCTGGAAGGAGTTGAAGTCCGCAAGGACTGCTTCTCTTCCTCATCCCCTCCGAGAAAGAACCAGGAGAAAGAACCAGGATCTCTGACCTTTCACTCACTTTGGTGCATGGTGCGGTAAGTCCCCTGCCTCCAGCCTTCTTCTCAGTTATTTCCTCTGAGACTCCCTGTCCGAAATCGTAGCTACGTCAGGGAACTCTTTTCCATCCGAGTGCGTGTGCTTATGGAGATCTCCCCAAGCACATCCACTTTACCTTTTCCGTCCATGGCCAGACCTTGACTTTTTAGGATGCTAATACTCAATACTGACCACTCCAAGGACTGAGGGCAGCTGTGGGGGCACAGGAATCTCCCTCCTTAAAGAAGATGAAACTGTTCTTCTTCTCCACTGTGGCCAGGCCACAGAACCCACTGAATTAGCCTCCTGATGGGACTTTTGGTTTTAACACCCTCACCAATTTAATTATCACCAAAGAAAGCTGGGAACTGATTGGAGATCTCTTACATACACGGCTTCTAATTATTCACGCACCCGTCCTTAATCTCTGTGCTGCCTGTTCCACCACTCAGGCCTTTTTCTGGCCAGAGAAACCTCACCTAAAACCTCCAATCCTGATCTTGCCTTCTCCGCAGACTCCCAACTCTCTCTCCCTCCTGTCTGAGCCCCAGGGGCACTCCTCTCTCAGGAATTTTCTCTGATCCCTCTGCAGACCTCTTGTGTGCTCGGGTCTCTTCCCTCTGAGAGGCCCCTCCCCTCCCTTCTCAAAAACATGTTTCTTATTCACCACTACCATCTCTTTCTCCTCCCCTGCTGGCCAGGGGCCCCTCCCTTCACTGTGTTCTTTAACCCCTCCTCTGTCAGGCCATTTTCAGCCTGGAATTGGCTCTTACACTGGTTTTCAGGACGTCCAACCCCAATTTTCTTGCAGGAAGTTCTGGCCCTGTCCTGCCTTTGGCTCCAGTGTTTCCTGCAGGATCTGGGTGCTGGACTCCCCATGAGCCCCTATCCTCTTATTCCCAATCCCCCAAACCCCTATCTGGAACCTGTGAACATGGCATTTAAAGTTTTTAACGGTCCCAACTAGTAGAAACAGGCCAAGGCTGTTCACCAGGCCCACATGCAGCAGAAGGTAATGCTTCAAACTGTGACTCTTTTGGCAACCCTGAGACCAGCAGAGCCACCAGCAGCTTGCTTTAAGTGTGGCAAGCAGGATCATTGGGCCTGGCAGGGCCCGTGCTGACAGCTGCCCACTGAGCCCTGCCCTGGCTGCAAACAGCCCAGTCACTGGTGGAGTGATTGCCCCTTTGGGCAACAGGTTTTTCCTCAGCGCCTCTACGTGGAGGACAAGCTGCCTGAATGGGAAGGCCAATCCAGCCAGGTGGGCACATCGCTCAAACTCCTAGGACACGCCTGGACACAGAGAACACAGGGTATGCTGCAACAAGTGGGTAAGTCCATCTCATTTCTTGTGGACATAGGGGCTACCTTCTCTGTTTTGCCATCACACTCTGGACCTTTAGTTCCCTCACAGGTCTTGGTTATGGGAATGGATGGGACCCCTTCCTTTCTCCTTTTACGCCACTCCTGATGTGCAGTTCTGCCTCAAGCTTGCCTCCTTACAGGACCACTGGCAGTTGGAACCACTGGATTCCATCCATCTCCAGCTCTCCAAAAGGCTGGACCCTACAAATCCCCCATTACTCCTCTTTTTTTTAAATCCTTACAGGACTGCATCCATGAAGTTTCTCAACTCACGGCCACACAGACGTTCCTCCTGACATCCCTTAAAACCACCACTTTCCGATCTCCCCCTCCCCATGATGCCCCTATTCAGCAGGAAGTAGCCAGATGAATAAACGGCACTCCTTTTTCTATTTAACACAAAAGGTAAGAATATAAGGTTGGTGGATAATGGGGGATGGTCACTTGGGGAACTCAGAGCCGCAAACTTTGGCTAGGACTGCCCACAACCAAGCGCGCCAAAGGAGGCTTCACAGGAACCCTTTGGGAAAAAGTGACCATCTACAAGCCAGTGGGATTTTGCCACATCATATTAGCTCCACTTCCCTAGAGGGACCCCTTTAAATATCTTCCACGCGGTTTAATCTGTTCAACTTCCCTGGCCTCCATCTTACCTCGGGGCCAGGGAACCTTGCTGGGCGGGATGCATGCTCTATACTCAATAAAACCTTTTGCTATTCCACACTTTGTGGCTCTGGCCTCTTCCTTCCTTCTCGGTGGGGAAAAATACCTTACAGTGGATATTATGCATTAAGTACACACAATGAATATGTGGTGAATTGCATTAGAAACTCATTTGAATATTCAATTGTTCTTACCAGAATTTGTCAGTATGAAAATATGAAATACAGCCTGACCTGTGGTGGTGCAGTGAATAAAATGTCGACCTAGAAAAGCTGAGGTCGCCGGTTCGAAACCCTGGGCTTGCCTGGTCAAGGCACGTATGGGAGTTGATACTTCCAGCTCCTCCCCCCTTCTCCCTCTCTGTCTCTCTCTCTTCTCTCTTTCTCATCTCTCTCTTTCCTCTCTAAAAATGAATAAAAAAAATTTAAAAAATATGAAATACATAAATCCTGTAGGTATACTCAAGCTATTTAATCTATTCTACTCTGTATCTTCAGAAAACTTGAATTATTCTCTTAACAAATTTAAAGCACTAAACATTTATTCTAATATATTCATACTTGTATTACTTTAAACCTTAAAGTGTTGAGGTAAATCTTTTAGTTTTATGCCTTAGAAAAAATAGACAAATGTCAACTAACTTCAGTTCCTTAAAGAATTATCTTCCTTTTTGGGTCTGACAACATCTATCATTAAAAGAACAGTTTGTGTGTATATGTGTGGGTCTGTGTGTCTGTGTGTGTTACATAGTGCTGTCTAGATAGATTAGAATTGGAAAGAAAAATTTTGCTGTAGCCAGTATATGTGACAAAAAAAATTTTTTCTGTATTTGTTTACTTTTTGAGAGATTCATTTTCTCCATTTTCAGGTGCCTGCAATTTAATTTATTATGTACTGTGTTGAACACAAGTTTGTAGCCACATTATTTTATAATACCTATATTTGTTGCAGTCTTTCCCTGACATTATATATATAAATATATATATATACATATATACATATATATACATATATATATACTGCTCACAAAAATTAGGAGATAAGGGAATATTTCAAAATGAATATGAAGGAATAAAATAAGCAGCATTCAATTTTTTTATAAAACAAGAACATCAGAAAAGCAAACAAGTCAAAGAAAGTTGTTTGATTATGCAAATGAGATGCAAACTCAATTATTGTGATTGAGTAACAAGTAACTAACATATGGGTGGGGGTAGACAGAGGCATGTCAAACTGAACAAGAGTGCCACATTGACTGTTCATATTCATTTTGAAATATCCCCTAATTTTTGTGAGCAGTGTATATAATACACAAAAAGAGAATAATTCTCCTGTCTTATTGATGTGTTGGTATAGGACACATCAATATAATCAAACCTTAAAATATGAAGAAAGATTGGAAGAGTAGAGAAGGACTAATTGTAAATGGAGATCATAAATATTTATTTTGGGGATAAACATTAGTTATTTTGAAAAATATACTTTTGTTTATTCAATGTTCATCTGAATCAGCTTTAAAAACTGGATTAACAAGGGAATAAAAAGAACACAAGCAACACTATAATTTCAAAACAGTTATTCTCCACTTCTTAGGTTTTGAAATAAACTGAATAAACCCATTTTATATACACTCAGAATTACATATTATAGACAGAACATTTTTACAATTTTTATCACTTAAGAAAAAAATAATTTTTCTAAAGAAAATGATAATGTTTGTTTATAGTGGATATTTTTTAGATGAATTTTCTTTTTGTGGGCTTATTCCTTGTGAAAAAAATGTAATAGCTAGAATCTAAAGGTAAAGGTTCTTCAGTCCTTCAAATAAATTAATCAATATTAATTAAAAATAAAATTATCATATGTCAATTAGAGATACTAATATATTGACTCTTATGAACATATACAGAATTTTACTAATCTTTCAGAAATTTTACTGTTTACTTAAAATGATACCTTTTTACAATTAATTGATGAATATTGATATGTAATTATTAAATAAATCCATACTTTATTTAGGTTTCCATCATTTTTATATACTGCCCCCTTTTTTCTCTGTTCAGGGGTTCATTCAGATCACATTACATTTTGTTGTGCTGTTTCTTTGGATCCCTCTAGGCTATGGCAGTTTTTCAGACTTTTCTTTTTTTTGATGACCTTGACTGCTTGACAAGTACAGGTCAGATATTCTACAGAATGTCCTATTGGAATTTGATGTTTTTCTGACAGTTAGACTGAGGTCATTGCTTTTTGACAGAAAAGTAACAAAGAGCAGGTGCCATTTTCATCACATTATTTAAAGGGTACATACTATTAAACATGACTTTTCCTAGTTAATGTTGAACTTGATCACTGTGCTGAAGTAGGCCAGGTGCCTCTGCCTTCATTGTAAGGTTACACTTTTTATTGTCCTTTCCATTCTGCAGATTTTAAAAGAAAATTACCAAGGAGCAGGAAGTCATGCTATTCTATATTGAAATTCTTCTGCATGGACTATTTGTCTCTTACATTTATTTATTTATTCAATTATTTATTTATATTAATATGGGCTCATGGATATCTGTTTCATGCCTTGGTATATAATCCAATTAATCCAATACTACCATATCTATCATGTTGTTTAAATTCTTTTTTAGTTTTTCCCTTTGAGAGCACTTTCCAATAGCTCCTTGGCCTTTTAACTTTCATTCATCACTGTGTTTTAAAACTTACTATTTATTACTATTATCTAGCACTGAAATATCTTACAGATTTATCTTATATATTAGTACATGAATCTAGAAACATTTCTCCAAGAAGTTATTTTACATAATAAAATACTATGCGGCCATAAAAAAGGTAATCTTACCTTTTGTGACAGCATGGATGGACCTGGGGAGCATTATGAAATAAGTTAGTAAGAGAAAAAAAAAGTACCATTTGATTTCACTCATAGTGGAATCTAATGAACAAAGTGAACTAACAAGCAAAATAGAGACAGACTCACACATAAAGAACAGGCTGACAGCTACGAGGAGGGCAGAGGGTCTGGGTGAAGGAGGTGGAGGGATAAAGCAAATAGGAACAAAAAAATAACACTTCATGGACAAGGACAACAGTGTGGTGATTGCTGGGGTGGGGGAGGTGGAAGAGGGTCTAGAGGGCATAAATGGTGATGAACAAAGACTTGAATTGGTGGGCAGTGAACACACAATATGTTGTACATGATGTGTTATAGAACTGGGCACCTGAAACCTGTATAATCATGTTCATTGGTGTCACCCTAATAAATGCAATTTTAAAAAGTGTTATAAAAAATTGAACACTAGGTGTTAGGCCAAGTTCACTGACAAAAAGAGAAATATATGGGTGAATACTAGCTCATGTATGTATACATATTTATAAATATTTTATATGTAACCATCTGCATTTATATTAACCTAAACACAGGTTCATACTGATGTCTCCAACTCTAATCCATCTTAAGGATCACTCTTGCCTCTTCACCTTATTTGCAAATTCTCATTTCTACAATGAGTAACCTGGCTCCCACCATCTGCCAGCTATTTGCTTAATTGTTTAATTCTAGTAATCAGATATAACAGTTTCAGAATTGTTAACCTGTACCCCCACTGGGAAAATATTTGCTATAGAACAGGGCTTTTGTGCAATTCCTTTTACCTTTAGTCTTTCAGACCCCACTTATTACCTGTTACTTAGATCAGCTCCTTTTCACCCCACAGCCTTCAGTGAAGTTATTTCTATATTTGTAATGCAGTTAGTTACATTGTTGTATTACACTCTGAATTAGCCTGGGACTTACCCAACCTCTTAAATATTTTTTAATTGTATTAATTTAACTTCAACCTGAGCTGTTAAGTTCTGTGAATTTTGACAAGAATGATCGCAATGTCAAAAACTCACCATTATAATATCACCACCACACTAAGAAATTCACAGTGCTTCACCTACTCAAATCTGATGTCTTTGCTTTGAACTCTTGGCACCGCTGATATTTTTATTCTATAGGTTTTCCTTTTCCAGAATGTTATGTAACTGAAAACAGACAGAATGTATTCTATTTCAGAAAGGATTCTTTCACTTAACATTACACATTTTGAATTCATCCAGGTTATTTTGTGGCTCCTTTCTCTTTGCTGCTGACAAATTATCCATTGTATAAACAGACTACAATTTGTTTATGCATTACCTGTTGAAGGCTATCTTTTTTCCTTCCACTATTTTTGCTATTGTGAATAAAGTGGCTGTAAGTATAAGCTGCAGGGTTTTGTGTTGACATGTTTTAGATCAGTACACATACCTAGGAGTGTGGTTGCTGGATTATATAATAACATTATGCTTAATTTTGTAAGAAACCATCAAACTTTCTTCCAAAGTGGTCAAATGTTATGCATTCTTACTAGCAATAAAGGAGACTCCTGCTCTACAACTTCACCATCAATTGGTATTATCACGTTATTTTGTTTTGTTTGGTTTTATTTCGGGGAAGGATTTTAACTTTTCTACTGTTGTGTAGGTCGATCTTATTGTTTTAATTTGTAGTTCTTGATATTGAGCTTCATTTGTTATGTGCTATTTTACAATCTGTATATCTACTTTGTCTAATTTTAAAAAGTAGATTATTTTGTTATTGTTGAGTTTTAAGAATTCTTTGTATATTTTGAATATCAATCAGTCCTATATCTTATACGTGTTTGGCAAAGATTTTTTCTCCCTTATCTGTGTCTTGTCTTCCAATTCTCTTAACAGCTTCTTTTTCACAGAAGTTTTTATTTTAGTGAAGCCCACTTTAACAGTTTTTTCTCCTCATAGATTATGTTTCTTTTTTTTAATCTAAAAACATGTGGCTGCACAACAAGATACTATTCTGCACATATACTAAGTGGCCAACAGATATATGAAAAGATGCTCATCTTCATTAGTTATTAGAGAAATGCAAATCAAAACTACAATGAGATACCACCTCACACCTGTTAGATTAGCTATTATCAACAAGACAGGTAATAGCAAATGTTGGAGAGGCTGCGGAGAAAAAGGAACCCTCAGTCACTGTTGGTGGGAATGTAAAGTACTACAACCATTATGGAAGAAAGTATGGTGGTTCCTCAAAAAAACTGAAAATAGAACTACCTTATGACCCAGCAATCCCTCTACTGGGTATATACCCCCAAAACTCAGAAACATTGATACGTAAAGACACATGCAGCCCCATGTTCACAGCAGCATTGTTCACAGTGGCCAAGACATGGAAACAACCAAAAAACCCTTCAATAGAAGACTGGATAAAGAAGATGTGGCACATATACACTATGGAATACTACTCAGCCATAAGAAATGATGACATCGGATCATTTACAACAAAATGGTGGGATCTTGATAACATTATACGGAGTGAAATAAGTAAATCAGAAAAAACCAAGGATTGCATTATTCCATACGTAGGTGGGACATAAAAATGAGACTAAGAGACATTGATAAGGGTGTGAAGATTACAGGGGGGGAGAGGGAGAGAGAAAGGAGGAGGGGGAGCAGTACAAGGAAAACTAGATAGGAGACGGAGGACAATCTGACTTTGGGTGATGGGTATGCAACATAATTGATCAACAAGATAACCTGGACATGTTTTCTTTGAATATATGTACCCTGATTTATTGATGTCACCCTAGTAAAATTAATAAAAATAATAATAATAATTAAAAAAGAAATTAAGGAAGATACAAACAAGTGGAAGCATATACCGTGCTCATGGTTAGGAAGAATAAACATCATTAAAATGTTTATATTACCCAAAGCAATCTATAAATTCAATGCAATACCAATTAAAATACCAATGACATACTTCAAAGATATAGATCACATATTCCAAAAATTTATATGGAACCAAAAAAGAACACGAATAACCTCAGCAATCTTAAAAAAGAAGAATAAAGTGGGAGGTATCACACTTCCCAATATCAAGCTATACTACAAGGCCATTGTACTCAAAATAGCCTGGTACTGGCATAAGAACAGGCATATAGATCAATTGAGCAGAACAGAGAACCCAGAAATAAAGCCACAGCTCTATGGACAACTGATATTTGACAAAGAAGGTAAGGAAATACAATGGAGTAAAGACGGCCTCTTTAAAAAATGGTGCTGGGAAAATTGGACAGCTACCTGCAAAAAAATGAAACGAGACCACCAACTTACACTGTTCACAAAAATAAACTCAAAATGGATAAAAGACTTAAATATAAGCCATAAAACAATAAGCATCTTAGGAGAAAACATAGGCAGTAAGCTCTCTGACATGTCTCAGAGCAATATATTTGCTGATTTATCTCCATAGGGAAGTGAAATAAAAGACGGGATAAGCAAATGGGACTATATCAAACTAAAAGGCCCTCCCCCAACACATATTAACATCCTGAGCAAAAAGAGCAACCAATATTATCACCTGGGTGAGTGGGCAGTGCCATCTTTAACAAAGTGAGCATAATATTGATAGATATGTGAATTTACCAGGAATTCCAAACTGCCCTCTTGATGTTCCACTTATCTGTCAGACCTCACCCTTACTTACTGGACTATCGCCCCTGAAACAGAGGAATTCCAAGAAGCTGGCAAGCCACCCCAAGGAGGAGCATTCCTGACATACCAGGACTTTTGATTCAACACCCACTGGCTCGAAACTCTCCCTTTACCCTATAAAATTCATCCTCCTAGCTTGTACTGGTGCCTTTCTTCCCGGAGAAGTGCCCCAGAAGGTGTTTCTCCTCTAATAAAGCCTGCACATCTGGTATTCGAGTGCCGTCTCATTTTTACATCTGGTGCCGAAACCTGGGACAGGGGATTAACTGCCTGAACAATCCCTCTTTGCTGTCTAAATGAAGCCTGGACAAGCAATTGTAGGTTGATTGACCGGCAGTCTAATCCTGTCCTGAACCCCTGCTGGATCAGAAAAGTAAGGAGTTTCTTCCTTTCCCTTCCCCAGTCGGCTTCTCTTTTCCACAAAATTTTCTCTAGTCGGACAGTTTTCTCTGACACACCTCACGTTTTGAGGGGTTTGACTTTCAGTCTCAGCAGACTGCACAGAGGAGTAAGACACCTAGCCAAACCTCTCCACTCTCTCGGACTTCTTGTCCTCGGAGCTCCCTGACAGGTGGTGACGACCTCTATCAGGAACGACTCTCCCCCACGGAGATTTTCTCCTCTTGGGACAGTGACAAAAGGTGGGGACGCCCCCTCTTGCTCACCTGTCTCCACTATGGGCTCTTCAGAGTCTAAGCCTTCTGACCAGACCCCTCTAGGATGTCTCATAAAAAATATCACTAAGTTGAGCTTCTCTGAACTTAAGCCAAAAAAACTTATTTTCTTCTGTAACACGGCGTGGCCTCAATACAAATCGGACAATGACTCCCATTGGCCTGAAAATGGGATATTCGATTATAATATTCTGAGGGATCTTGACAATTTCTGCCACCGGATGGGGTAGGCATCAGAAATCCCTTACGTGCAGGCCTTCTTCTATGTCTGGTCTGGAACTTCTCTCTATTCTTCATGTTCTACCTCTCAAGTTCTTCTGGCCAGAACTTCTTCCTCACACTCCACTCACTCCCTCTCTCTAACACTCCATCTGATGTCTTTGACCCTCAAGACCACTCTGCTATCTCTTCTACTTCTATTCCTCCATCTCCTTCTCCTACCACCCCTCCATCTTATCAGACAAAATCACCAGAAAATATCCATCTCCCTCCCTCCCCCAACAGTACTCCTCTAGTTTCTCCCCCTCACCTATGCCCATGTAAGCCACCCCAACCAGGCATGTACCCTCTTAGGGAAGTTGCGGGAGCTGAGGGAATTGTTAGGGTCACTATCCCTTTCTCCCTCTCTGACTTTGCCAAAATTGAGCGCTGCCTAGGTTCATTCTCCTCAGACCCAGACACTTACATGAAAGAATTCAAATACCTTACCCACTCCCATGATTTAACCTGGCATGATTTAAGCATTCTTCTCACCTCCTCTCTGTCGGCCAGTGACAAGGATTGAATATGGACCACTACCCAACAAATTGCAGATGAGGCAAACAGTAGAAAAAACAACCTCCCCATGGGTCGTCTAGCAGTTCCCTCAGATGATCCCAATTGGAATTATCAGCTCAATCACGATGATCAAAAATTAAGGGATCATGGCCTGACCTGTGGTGGCGCAGTGGATAAAGCGTCGACCTGGAAATGCTGAGGTCGCCGGTTCGAAACCCTGGGCTTGCCTAGTCAAGGCACATATGGGAGTTGATGCTTCCAGCTCCTCCCCCGTCTCTCTCTCCTCTCTCTCTTCCTCTCTCTCTCCTCTCTAAAATGAATAAAATAAAAAAAAGAAAATTAAGGATCAAATGATTGATTACCTACAACAGGCCCTCAGCAAACTTGCCAATAAGGCTGTTAATTATGATAAGATTGAGGAAATCATTCAAAGGCCTCAAGAGAACCCTGAAGAATTCCTAGAACACCTTTCACAGGCCTTCCAAAGGTACACCCGCCTGGATCCAACAACTCCAGCAGAGTCCACCCTCCTACACTCCCACTTTATCTCACAATCTGCTCCAGACATCAGGTGCAAGCTTAAAAAGCTTGAGAATGGGCCTGAGACCCCCCAAAAGGACCTTTTAAATCTAACCTGCAAGGTCTTCAATAATTGGGAGGACATGGAGAAGGAGAAACAACAAAAGCATCAATAGGAGAATTACCTAATGCTAGCGAAGGCCCTGCAAGGGAACCCTACTACGGGCTCAAAGACCAAACCCTTCTGGGATCAGTCTTTTAAATCCGGGCCACAGGATCCTCCAGGTCCTTGCTACCGTTGCAAGCAGTCAGACCACTGGGCTAAGCAATGCCCTAACCCTTGTCCACTGCCAGGGCCTTGCCTGCATTGTCACCAAGAGGATCATTGGAGGATCAATCACCCCAGTCATCAGAGAGGGATCAGGTCAAACCTCCCCACTAATACTCAGTCCGTGACTGATTTCCTAGGCCTGGCAATAGAAGACTGAGGAAGCCCTGGGACACTGGCCCCGGTACACATCACCAACAGTGAGCCCAGGGTAAAACTTCATGAAGCAGGTAAGGTTATCTTCTTCCTTATTGACACTGGGGCCACCTGCTCCACCCTCTCTGAATTCGGAGGACCTCTGAGTCCATCTAATACTTTCATAGTCGGGGTCTCAGGTCTATGCACTAGCTCTCTGATAACTCCACCACTTACTTGTATACTAGATCAGACATCATTCACACATCAGTTCCTAGTGATTCCACTCCGCTATTAGGATGGGACATCCTAACTAAATTCAATACTACACTCCAATTATTTCCATTTAATTCTACTCAAACATTACAACAACAAACTTCCAATATTCTCCTTTTGCTGGCCAGTGGTTCATCACCCCAACATACCAACTCCCAGTTTTCTTCCCCTCCCCTTCCTTCCTCTCTGGTAAACCTGTCAGTTTGGGACATTCAACACCCATCCATAACTAGACATCATACCCCTGTCCAGATTTCCCTCAAGGATCCCTCCCTCTTTCCTAATGTACCCCAATATCCCATTTCCCACAAACACCTCCTAGGATTAAAACAACTTATTACTAAATTTCTTAATGCGGGGACTTCTTATACCCAGCAGTTTGCCATTACAACACTCCTATCCTTCCAGTAGTCAAGCCCAATGGTACTTATAGGCTAGTACAGGACCTGCGACCCATTAACTCAGCAGTTCTTCCCACCACTCCCATAGTTCCTAATCCCTACACTATCCTATCTACCATACCCGCCAATACTATACACTTTACAGTATTAGACCTTAAGGATGCCTTTTTTACTATTCCCTTACATCCAAATTGTCAAAACCTCTTCGCATTTACCTGGACCGATCCAGACACTTTACATTCACAACAACTAACCTAAACAGTCCTACCTCAGGGCTTTCGGGATAGCCCTCACTTTTTTGGACAGGCATTGGCTACTGACCTCAAATCGCTAACCCTGTCCCAGAGCACCATCTTACAATAATGTTGATGACCTCCTTCTCTGCAGTCTGTCCTTAGAGACTTCCCAGTCAGATACCATACAGCTATTCAATTTCTTAGCTCACTTAGGCTACCAGGTAGCTCCGACTAAGGTGCAGCTCACCCTATCACAGGTTACATATTTAGGACTGCAGTTGACCCCAGGACAAAAGGCCATCACCACTGATAGGAAACATCTAATATCCTCCATACCAACACCAAAGAGGAGATCCTCTCCTTTCTCAGAATTGTGGGTTTCCTCAGATCATAGATCCCTAATTACAGACTTAGCAAAACCTCTCTATGAAGCCACAAAAGGAGACCTCACCGAACCCCTAGATCCTAAATTCCCAATACAAACACCCTTCACCAAACTCAAACAGGCTCTCGTTCAAGCCCCTGAACTATAGCTTCCAGACTTAAACTTTGATTTCATACTCTATGTTACAGATATTACAGAAAGACAAGGGCTTGCCTTTGGGGTCCTTGGACATCAGAAGGGACTCTCCTCTGCACCAGTTGCCTATCTCTCTAAACAGCTAGACCCCACTTGCAAGGAATGGGCACCCTGCCTCAGAGCTCTGGCAGCCGCCGCCCTGCTAGCTCTTGAGAGCAAAAATCACTCATTAGGACAAAAGGTCATTATCAGGTTTCCCCACAATCTACAGGACCTTGTTACTCATTAGGCCTTAGCCCATTTATCACATTCTCGATTACAAGTTCATATCATCTTTCTTGAAAATCCTGAATTTTCCTTCCAGCCCTGTTCTAGTCTAAATACAGCCACACTTCTTCCTACCTCCTCTTTACTTCCAGCCCACTGTTGCATCAAAACTCTCACACATTTCACTACCTCCTTTCCTCACAACTCTTCTACACCTCTTTCCTCTCCAGACCTCACCCTCTTCATTGACAGGAGCGCACTTAAGAACAGACAACAGTCCACTCAGGCAGGCTATGCAATCATCACCGACCAACACCTCATCCTCTACCACAGGGTACAACCTCACAACAGGCTGAACTTATAACTCTTACAAGAGCACTGACTCTCAGTTCTAAAAAAATGGCTAACATTTACATGGACTCAAAATATTGTTCTCATATTCTTCACTCAGCTGCAACCATTTGGAGGGAGTGTGGATTCCTTACTAGCAAAGGCAATTCTCTCCAAAACCACACTCACATACAAAATCTTTTAAATGCAGCTCTACTTCCCAAGCAAGCAGCCACTATTCATTGCAAGGGACATCAAAGAAGCACCTCTCCTATATCCATTGGAAATAACTTAGCCGATCAGGTAGCCAGGAAGGTTGTGACCCAGTCTCTTGACTCACAGATTTACTTCCTCACCACACATACTCCACAATATTCCACTAAGGAGAAAATTATCTACTCCTCTCTCCCACAAAAGGAGGAATGGTTTCTCAAGGACGGTAAACTCCTCCTTCTGCAATCCCAGATTGAGACCATCTTACAGTCCATACATGAGTCTTTCCATGTAGGCTACCAACCTCTTCTAATCTACATCTCCTCCTTCCTTATGGGCAACAGTATTTCTGCCACCCTTAAACGCATAACCTTGTCCTGTCATATCTGTACCTCTTGACCTCACAGGGAGGAATACATCTCAAATCCTTCCCTGCCCACCAGGCTCGGAGACAACTACCAGCCCAAAATTGGCAAATAGACTTTACACATATGCCTAAATATAAGGGATTCAAATACCTCCTCACCATAGTAGATACCTTTTCAGGGTGGATTGAGGCATTCTCCACTAAACAGGAAGATGCTCACACCTTCGCCACCATTTTAACCAAGCACATTAATATGGGTTTTATTTGCAACTGTGCTAAATTTGTTTGAAATTTATGTAATCTTGGTGTATATATTTTTAATTCTAATAAATATGGTAATACATACACCATTCCTATAATATTTTGAAATTTTGGGTGTACATGAAAGGTTACTTCCTTTGTTAATCCTTTATAATATATAATTCCATCTTTTGCTGCTGCTATTAGTGAATCTCCTTTATTCCTTAAACTCCAGGTAATCTGTTTGAATTATATATTACCCTTAATAAGGAGACTTGGGAACCTGTATCTATGAGGAATTGTGTTTGAAATTTTTTACCACTATCTGGGAATTTTAATTCAAGGGTAACATAAGGTCTGCTATCTCCTGGTTTCTGTATAATTGTACTGCTAATTTCTTTGCCATTGCTTGCATTTGCCCGCCTTGTTGTTCCTCAGAAGGTCAACAGTTTTTTGACTGTTTGTGTTGGAATGGGTTATTTATATTTTCATTTTGATCGGAGAAAGGATTATTTTTGTTGTTTCTCCAATTTTGGTTTTGATTTCCCTGTTGTTCCCTAAATTTGAAAGGGTTATTTTGATTTTGTTGATTAAATGCATTATTTCTTTTCATATAAGGGCCTTGATTTTTTTAATAGTTGGAATTTCCCTGTTTAATAGGGCCCCTGTATGATTTAAAGTTATTATTTTCACTATTTATTCTCTTATATTGGAACCTATTTGTGGTTCTTCTCCCTAGGTTTGGCATGGTTGTGTAATATGTAAATTGATTTTTCCTATTTAAGTCCTCATGTAATTGTATCCTTTCTCTAACGTCTGCTGTGGATGCATGCCCCTTGTAACAAGATTTGTAAAGCTATTTTATAATTCACAGGGGCTCCATGTATGAGTGCTCTGATAATCCCTGATGTATTTTTATTTTCCCATGGGTTTTCTAAATCATCCTCATATATACTTACTAAATGTACTAGCTTCTTTTTTTTTTCTGCAGTTGAAAACATGGAGGCAGTCAGATAGACTTCCCGCATGTGCCTGACCAGGATCCACCCGGCATGCCCACCACTGGATGATGCTCTGCCCATCTGGGGCATTGCTGTGTTGTGACCAGAGCCATTCTATCTCCTAAGGCAGAGACCATGGAGCCATCCTCAGTGCCCGGGCCAACTTTGCTCCAATGGAGCCTCGGCTGTGGGAGGGGAAGAGAGAGACAGAGAGGAAGGAGAGGGGGAGGGGTGGAGAAGCAGATGGGTGCTTCTCCTGTGTGCCCTGGCCAGGAGTCAAACCCGGGACACCGGCATGCCAGGCCGATGCTCTACCACTGAGCCAACTGGCCAAGGCCTTGTACTAGCTTTCTTAACTGTATCTTTAAATCTCCTATTTCTTAACTGTATCTTTAAATCTCCTATTTCTGTCCATCTAGCCGTTATTGATCCTGATGTTAGGTCTATTGTAGGGTATGATGTTTTCCATGCTTCCCTAATCCAGTTTCATAATGATGCTATTCTGTCCTTATTTTTGTCTATTAGCAATCAAAGTTGGTATTTAATTTTTGGGTTTTCAATTGCATCTATAACTGCTTTTTAAAACTTTATTGTGTTTATGTAGATTCTAGTGTCTCCCCGAATGAATCCACCCTCCCCCATATTCCACTGAACATCTCCCTTGCCCCTCTCTCTACTGCTCCCTCCCCCTTCCCTTCAGGTTTAATTCTGTTCCTTAGTTCACACTGTTCCTTGGATTCCTCAAATGAGTGAGGTCATATGATATTTTTCTTTTCTCTGCCTGGCTTATTTCACTTAACATAATAGTGTCCAGGTCCATCCATGTTGTCGCAAAAGGTAAGATTTCCTTCTTTTTCATGGCCCCATAGTACTCCATTGTATATATGTACCACTTCTTTTTAATCCAATCGTCCATTGACAGACACTTGGGCTGTTGCCAGATCTTTGCTATTGTCAACAATGCTGCCATAAACATGGGGGTGCATTTCTTTTTTTGAGTCAGTGATACAGTATTCTTGGGATATATTCCTAAAAGTGGGATGGCTGGGTCAAAAGGCAGTTCCATTTTTATAATTTTTTGAGGAATCTCCATACTGTTTTCCACAGTGGCTGTACCAGTCTGCATTCCCACCAGCAGTGCAGGAGGGTTCCCCTTTCTCCACACCCTCGCCAGCACCTATCATGTGTTGTTTCATTAAGAGCACCATTATGACTGTGTAAGGTGATATCTCATTGTGGTTTTAATTTGCATTTCTGATGATTAGTGATGAATATTTCTTTCATCAGTCTATTGGCCATCTGTATGTCCTCTTTGGAGAAATGTCTATTCATTTCTTTAGCACATTTTTTTGATTGGATTGTCTGCTTAGTATTGAGTTTTACAAGTTCTTTATAAATTTTGGTCATTAACCCTTTATCAGACGTATTGTCGAATATGTTCTCCCATTGTGTGGTTTGTCTTTTTATTCTGTTCATCTTGTCTTTAGCCATGCAAAAGCTTTTTATTTTGATATAGTACTTATTAGTAAATCTCCTATTTTTTTTTTATTTCACTTGCCTTTTATTTCACTTGCCTATGGAGATAAATCAGCAAAAATATTGCCACAATAGATATCAGAGAGATTACTATGTTTTCTTCCACAATGCACCCAGGGGCCATCTTGGGAAGGAAAGGAATATTCAAGACAAGACAGCTGCTCTGAAAGGGCATGGTATTTGGAATTGATTGGGTACAAATCTTAAGGGTAAAAATGGGAGCTTCTGAAACAGAGCTGTTTACAGTTATAGAAATAATAAAATCAACACTCATGTCATTTACTGAAAGAATGTGCAGTTAGACTGCTGTGGTTTGCTTTCCCAGCAATGCTGCTGAGGCCGGCTCAGGGCATCCTTGCCAACCCTCTACTGCAGCTACAAAAATGCCAGCTAAGAGTTCTTATATGTTGTCCATATAAGATATACTAGTACTGCTCTACTGTGTGTATTACACATTTATTCGTGTAACTGGCTAACAGCTAGATGAGATGAATACTAGTAGTATGTTCCTTTATTAGGGATAATAATTTTAGGCATAGAAAAGTTAAAAATGTTTGCCCAAGTGTTGGGGACTGAATAAGTAAATGGTATTTTTGCAATCTGGACAGAGGTGCTGGGCCCAACCTCCACCTCATTTGCCTAGTTAACAAAGAGCTATACCTGATTCTCATTTGTCTCACCCATGTTCTCCGGAGGAGGCTGGAAGCTAGTTTATTAGTGTAAAGTAGATTTGGATGGTATGGTGGGGGTTGTCTTTGAGATGCCTTGGAAACTTAATTGAATTGCTGATGGACCACATTTTTTCTATGAATAAAAGTGGATGTGTTTCTGGGAGCAGGCACGTTACAGCTAAGGAACAGTAGAGACTGTTTGCTGTGGCGTCCTCCTGAACCCATCTGTGTGTATATATCTTTAAGTCTCTATCATTTATTTCAATTCCATATCTTTTCTCATTCAAAGACCCCATAATAGACTTGTCATGCCTGGACTGCGACACCCAAGGTCACAGAGCTACTGAGTGACACAGTCAGGATTTCACCCAGCAATCCATTATTAAAACATCTCACGGAAATGGCGCCGTGAGCAGCGCGTCCGACAGCTCTCCCCTAAATCACAACAAATTTATCAACTAGAAACAGAAAAATTTATCCTCGGAGCATTCCGGAGTTCCACACAAACTGATAGCGAAAGGACTGTTATCACTTGAATCTGAGAGACGAGGGTGTGGAGGAATCTACCACAGGGACGTTCTTTCAAACCGCAAGGAAGTGCGCCTGTGTGCTATCAATAAGACCACCCTCAGATGCCGATAAGAAAGAGGAAATCGAATATTATGGATACAAAAGAAAGAGAGGTAACACAAATAGATGTGGAAAAATCTATGGAGAAAAGACTTAACATATTGGAAGCCTTGGAGCTAAATGACAGAGAATTTAAAATAGAAATCTTAAAAATACTCAGAGAGATACAAGAAAACACAGAAAGGCAATATAGGGAGATCAGAAAACAACTCAATGAACACAAAGAATATATTACCAAGGAAATTGAAACTATAAAAACAAATCAAACAGAAATGAAAAACTCAATTCACGAGCTGAAAAACGAGGTAACAAGCTTAGCTAACAGAACAGCCCAGATTGAAGATAGGATTAGTGAAATAGAAGACAAACAACTTGAGGCACAACAGAGAGAAGAAGAAAGAGACTCAAAAATAATAAAAAACGAGAAAGCCCTACAGGAATTGTCTGACTCCATCAGAAAGAATAACATAAGAATAATAGGTATATCAGAGGGAGAAGAGAAAGAAAATGGAATAAAGAATATACTCAAACAAATAATAGACGAGAACTTCCCAAGCTGGTGGAAGGAACTAAAGCCTCAAATTCAAGAAGCAAACAGAACACCAAGTTTTCTTAACCCCAACAAACCCACTCCAAGGCACATCATAATAAAGATGACACAAACCAATGACAAAGAAAAAATTCTCAAGGCAGCCAGGGAAAAGAAGAGTACAACATATAAAGGAAGGCCTATTAGATTATCATCAGATTTCTCAGCAGAAACTCTACAAGCTAGAAGAGAGTGGACCCCAATATTTAAAGCCCTGAAAGAGAGGAACTTTCAGCCAAGAATACTATACCCATCAAAGCTATCCTTCAAGTATGAAGGAGATATAAAAACATTCACAAATACAGAAAAGATGAGAGAATTTATCAACAGAAAGCCCCCACTCCAGGAAATACTAAAGGGGGTTTTCCAACCAGATTCAAAGAACAAAAGAAAACAACACCACAAGTAACAGCTCCACCAAGAACACAATAAAACCAAACTTAAACTGTGACAACAAAGGAAAAAAAGGGGGGAGAGGATGGAGATTAACAGTAGCAAAGGATGATGAAGTGCAGAAATACTTATAAGATAGGGTACTACAATGAATATGGTAGGTACCCTTTTCATTACTTAATGGTAACCACCCTTAAAAAAACCACCACAAAAACACTTGACTTAAAAAAGGTAGCAACAGAGGAAAGAAGTATGGAACACAAACAAACAAAAACAAATGATAGAAAAACAAAAGAGAAGAATCAAACTAGATACAAAACTAACAGAAAGCAATTTATAAAATGGCAGTAGGGAACACACAAGTGTCAATAATTACACTAAATGTAAATGGATTAAACTTACCAATAAAAAGACACAGAGTAGCAGAATGGATTAAAAAAGAAAATCCAACTATATGCTGCCTACAAGAAACACATCTAAGCAACAAGGATAAAAACAAATTCAAAGTGAAAGGCTGGAAAACAATACTCCAAGCAAACAACACCCAAAAAAAAGCAGGTGTAGCAATACTCATATCTAATAATGCTGACTACAAGACAGAAAAAGTACTCAGAGACAAAAATGGTCATTTCATAATGATTAAGGGGAAGTTGAATCAAGAAGACATAACAATCCTTAATATATATGCACCAAACCAAGGAGCACCAAAATATATAAGACAGCTACTTATTGACCTTAAAACAAAAACTAACAAAAATACAATCATACTTGGAGACCTCAACACACCGCTGACAGCTCTAGATCGGTCATCCAAACAGAGAATCAATAAAGATATAGTGGCCTTAAACGAAATACTAGAACACCTGGATATGATAGACATCTACAGGACACTTCATCCCAAAGCGACAGAGTATACATTTTTCTCTAGTGTACATGGAACATTCTCAAGAATTGACCATATGTTGGGCCACAAAGACAATATCAGCAAATTTAGAAAAATTGAAATTGTACCAAGCATATTTTCTGATCATAAAGCCTTGAAACTAGAATTCAACTGCAAAAAAGAGGGGGAAAAACCCACAAAAATGTGGAAACTAAACAACATACTTCTAAAAAATGAATGGGTCAAAGAAGAAATAAGCGCAGAAATCAAAAGATATATACAGACAAATGAAAATGAAAATACGACATATCAGAATCTCTGGGATGCAGCAAAAGCAGTAATAAGAGGAAAGTTCATAGCACTTCAGGCCTATATGAACAAACAAGAGAGAGCCGAAGTAAACCACTTAACTTCACACCTTAAGGAACTAGAAAAAGAAGAACAAAGACAACCCAAAACCAGCCGAAGAAAGGAGATAATAAAAATCAGAGCAGAAATAAATGAAATAGAGAACAGAAAAACTATAGAAAAAAATCAATAAAACAAGGAGCTGGTTCTTTGAAAAGATCAACAAAATTGACAAACCCTTGGAAAGACTTACCAAGGAAAAAAGACACAGGACTCAAATAAATAAAATCCAAAATGAAAGAGGAGAGATCACCACAGACATCATAGAAATACAAAGAATTATTGTAGAATACTATGAAAAATTATATGCCACCAAATACAACAATCTAGAAGAAATGGATAAATTCGTAGAACAATACAACCTTCCTAGACTGAGTCATGAAGAAGCAGAAAGCCTAAACAGACCAATCAGCAGGGAGGAAATAGAAAAAACTATTAAAAATATCCCCAAAAATAAAAGTCCAGGCCCAGACGGTTATACTAGTGAATTCTATCAAACATTCAAAGAAGACTTGGTTCCTATTCTACTCAAAGTCTTCCAAAAAACTGAAGAAGAAGAATACTTCCAAACACATTTTATGAGGCCAACATAACCCTCATACCAAAACCTGGCAAGGATGGCACAAAAAAAGAAAACTACAGACCAATATCTCTAATGAATACAGATGCTAAAATACTAAACAAAATACTGGCAAACCGAATACAACAACATATTAAAAAAATAATACATCATGATCAAGTGGGATTCATCCCAGAATCTCAAGGATGGTTCAACATACGCAAAACGGTTAACGTAATACACCATATCAACAAAACAAAGAACAAAAACCACATGATCTTATCAATAGACGCAGAAAAGGCTTTCGATAAAATACAACACAATTTTATGTTTAAGACTCTCAACAAAATGGGTATAGAAGGAAAATATCTCAACATGATAAAGGCCATATATGATAAACCATCAGCCAACATCCTATTAAACGGCATAAAACTGAGGACTTTCTACCTTCAATCAGGAACAAGACAGGGTTGTCCACTCTCTCCACTCTTATTCAACGTGGTGCTAGAAGTTCTGGCCAGAGCAATCAGACAAGACAAAGAAATAAAAGGCATCCATATCGGAAAAGAAGAAGTAAAGCTATCACTTTTTGCTGATGATATGATCCTATACATCGAAAACCCGAAGGACTCCACAAAAAGATTATTAGAAACAATAAACCAATACAGTAAGGTCGCAGGATACAAAATTAACATACAAAAGTCCATAGCCTTTCTATATGCCAACAATGAAATATTAGAAAACGAACTCAAAAAAATAATCCCCTTCACGATTGCAACAAAAAAAAATAAAATACCTAGGAATAAACATAACAAAGAACGTAAAGGACCTATATAATGAAAATTACAAAGCATTGTTAAGGGAAATCGAAAAAGATACAATGAGATGGAAAAATATTCCTTGTTCTTGGATAGGAAGAATAAATATAATCAAAATGGCCATATTACCCAAAGCAATATACAAATTTAATGCAATTCCCATGAAAATCCCTATGAGATTTTTTAAAGAAATGGAACAAAAAATCATCAGATTTATATGGAACTATAAAAAACCCCGAATAGCCAAAACAATCCTAAGGAAAAAGAATGAAGCTGGGGGCATTACAATACCTGACTTTAAACTATATTATAGGGCCACGATAATCAAAACAGCATGGTATTGGCAAAAAATAGACACTCAGACCAATGGAACAGAATAGAAAGCCCAGAAATAAAACCACATATATATGGTCAAATAATCTTTGATAAAGGGGCCAACAACACACAATGGAGAAAAGAAAGCCTCTTCAACAAATGGTGTTGGGAAAACTGGAAAGCCACATGCAAAAGAATGAAACTCGACTACAGCCTGTCCCCGTGTACTAAAATTAATTCAAAATGGATCAAAGACCTAAATATAAGACCTGAAACAATAAAGTACATAGAAGAAGACATAGGTACTAAAATCATGGACCTGGGTTTTAAAGAACATTTTATGAACTTGACTCCAATGGCAAGAGAAGTGAAGGCAAAGATAAATGAATGGGACTACATCAGAATTAAAAGTTTTTGCTCAGCAAGAGAAACTGATATCAAAATAAACAGCCAACTATATGGGAACTGATATTTTCAAACGACAGCTCAGATAAGGGCCTAATTTCCAAAATTTACAAAGAACTCATAAAACTCAACAAGAAACAAACAAACAATCCAATTAAAAAATGGGAAGAGGACATGAACAGACACTTCTCCCAGGAAGAGATACAAATGGCCAACAGATATATGAAAAGATGCTCAGCTTCATTAGTTATTAGAGAAATGCAAATCAAAACTACAATGAGATACCACCTCACTCCTGTTAGATTAGCTATTATCAACAAGACGGGTAATAGCAAATGTTGGAGAGGCTGTGGAGAAAAAGGAACCCTCATTCACTGTTGGTGGGACTGTAAAGTAGTACAACCATTATGGAGGAAAGTATGGTGGTTCCTCAAAAAACTGCAAATAGAACTACCTTATGACCCAGCAATCCCTCTACTGGGTATATACCCCAAAACCTCAGAAACATTGATACGTGAAGACACATGTAGCCCCATGTTCATTGCAGCACTGTTCACAGTGGCCAAGACATGGAAACAACCAAAAAGCCCTTCAAGAGAAGACTGGATAAAGAAGATGTGGCACATATACACTATGGAATACTACTCAGCCATAAGAAATGATGACATCAGATCATTTACAGCAAAATGGTGGGATCTTGATAACATTATAAGGAGTGAAATAAGTAAATCAGAAAAAAACAAGAACTACATGATTCCATACATTGGTGGAACATAAAAATGAGACTAAGAGACATGGACAAGAGTGTGGTGGTTACCAAGGGTGGGGGGGGAGGGAGGACATGGGAGGGAGGGAGGGAGAGAGTTAGGGGGAGGGGGAGGGGCACAGAGAACTAGATAGAGGGTGACGGAGGACAATCTGACTTTGGGCGAGGGGTTTGCAACATAATTTGATGACAAAATAACCTAGACATGTTTTCTTTGAATATATGTACCCTGATTTATTAATGTCATCCCATTACCATTAATAAAAATTTATTAAAAAACAAAACAAAACAAAAAAAAACATCTCCAGAAGAGATGCACCTCCTTTTTGGAGGACCCAAGGGAGAGCTCTGTTTTCTTTCTCTTGCTGACAGTTCCAAGAACAATGCAGCTTTATACTGACCAGCATTCCTTGTAGGTCCCTGAATTCAGATAGTCACAAGAATTAGAAACCATCATGAATTTTGCTTCATATGCCCCAGACAACAACTTTTATGCAAGTCAACCCTTAGATTTAAATGATTTAAATTGTTAGCTTTTAAGCAGAATAAACTACAAATCTAGTAGCAACCCTAAGTTTCCATAAAACTTACTGTATACTTCAGAACCAATTGCTATAGGATATGACTGATGAAATAAGACTCAGGGAAGCAAGCAGACTTTCCCCAATCTGTCTCACTCACAACCACTCAGAGCAGAAAGGGAGGCTACGGCCACATGGTAACAAGTGCATACCCTGGCATAAGTATTGCACATAGTCAGCTCCTTAGAGTTCAAAACCACCACTTTCCTACAGTGAGTGAAGTGTTAAATGATGTACAAAATATAGGCAATTAGTACTGATTCTGTTACTCATGTCTGCTTAGTGTAACTCAATCTACATAGTAGGCCTTAGTGGCACCTTAAAATTTCAGTATGGCCTTACCCATTCCCTAGTCCAAGCAGTCTGGTCACTGCTGGTAATGTAAAGCTCACCACCAGGGTCAGTTTGCAGGTCTAGTTTAATTTTAAACCACTGGCTCTGTCTTAGAGCAGGGTTTAGTTACTAAGAAACCAGGAAACACAAATTTCTATGAGTCCTTGGATATTACCCTAAAAAATAGCAAACAAACTTCATTAATGTTAATTCCAAAAAAAGATGTCAAGTTCTAGTTTCTGAGAAGTTTTTATCATCTTATAGGATGAAAATGGTAACTACTTTTAAGTGTACTTATTTTTTTTTTCATTTTTCTGAAGCTGGAAACAGGGAGAGACAGTCAGACAGACTCCCGCATGCGCCCGACCGGGATCCACCCGGCACGCCCACCATGGGGCCATGCTCTGCCCATCCTGGGCGTCGCCATGTTGCAACCAGAGCCACTCTAGCGCCTGGGGCAAAGGCCACAGAGCCATCCCCAGCGCCCGGGCCATCCTTGCTCCAATGGAGCCTTGGCTGCCGAAGGGGAAGAGAGAGACAAAGAGGAAAGCGTGGCGGAGGGGTGGAGAAGCAAATGGGCGCTTCTCCTGTGTGCCCTGGCTGGGAATCGAACCTGGGTCCTCCGCACGCTAGGCCGACGCTCTACCGCTGAGCTAACCGGCCAGGGCTAATTGTACTTATTTTTAAAGCCAAAATATTTTAAGGCCCAAGGACTCTAGTCATTTCAGTGAACTGACCATCTTAACTTCACAGATCTAAAATAATGCTAAAAAACAAAATACTTTCATTCAGTGCGTGTTTCTCCAATGAACATCACAATCCAGTAGAGATTTTATTTCCAAAGGAAATTAAGCAATTTTTTCTGATCTATGTATACTGTGTATCACCACTAAACACCCTTTATAGAAATCATCTTCAACCAAATTATCTGGTAGTCATCATAGAAGGCTCTTCTTAGAAGGATTTAGGATCAGGTTAAAAAGAAAATTAGAGATGAAAGAATAATGCTATACAGTGAGCTAAAAAGACCTTTTTAAAAAATATACTGTCTTTTTTTTACATCACTATAACCCCTTTTATGAGTGGCAATGTCACTGTGAGTGCTACTCAGACAAAAGGGTACAGTAAATCTCACTATTCTGAGGTCTTACAGGGGCTTACAGAGATCCACATGAAATATGAGCTACAGAGGAAAGTTCAAAGTGCTCACACTGAGAGGGTAGAATAGGAGCATCGTGGGAAGGCAATGTCTGTTCTTATGTAAGATTGTGAAAAATCTTGCAACAGCCTTATCCATTGCACTTTTACATGTTTTCTCTTCATAAAACTTGTAGCATAAGAAGTGTCTGTGCATTCTATTATAATCAGACCTTTTCCACACTTATTAAAACAAAAATAGATAAAAATATATGCCTATATAAAAATAAGCATAGGGGAAAAGGCACGTGTTAACTTTACTAAGAATTTAAGTTACCTACAGTTCATAAAACTATTAGGTTAGCATTTATTGTTATTAAAGTAAGTACCAAAAAATAATACTATATAAACATAAACCAATAGCCAACTACAGATTGGTCTAGCAGGTCAGGCTATGGATTGAGTTAGTCCTAGTTAGATTTGAATCATAGTCTATGAGGTGTGATGTCAAAGAGATAGTGACACTCCACTTGTTTATAGAGAAAGAAATGCAGAACATGGGGGAAGGAAGAGGAAAGCAGTAAAAGAGGAAGAAACTTTTGGAATTAAAAAAGGTATTTTTAATAAAATACGTAAGAGAAATTTGGAAATAATCATGTTGTATTAGTTGAGATTCTCTAGAGAAACAGAACCAATAGGTTGTGTATATACAAAGAGAGGTTTATTTTAAGGAACTGGTTCATGCAATTATGGAAGCTGACATATCAAAAACTTACAGGGTGTGCCAGCAGGTTAGAGACTCAGGAAGAGCCAATGTTGCCATTTAAATCCAAAACCATCTGTTGGCAAAATTTCTTCTTTTCTTGCTCTGAGGGGGTCAGTATTTGTTCTATTAAGCCCTTCAGTTGATGGGATGAGGCTCACCTACATTGCAGAGTGGTGTTTCCCAACATGGGGCCCATGCCCCACAGGGGGGCAATTCGATAGTTAAGGGGGGCGATTTGAAAATGGACTCGACACGACTTTTAACTCTTTTGCCCTGAGCCATTGAAATGCAATGCTAGATTTCGGTCCCAAATTTAACAAAAAATGCAATTCTTAAATAATTGCGGTAAATAATTATTAAGTATAATTTTGTTTGACGAGACCAAAATATCAACTGGGTGATTGGCGTCGTCAAGTAAACTTCATCCTGGGCTCACCGAGGAACATGCCATCTGCCACAGGGAACCCCAGACGTTTTAAAAACTCGCTAAACAACGCAGTTATTCTCACCTAATTGGCCCATCACAACTTCTGTAGTGTTTCACATCATTCAGTTGGTGTTAATTTGAAATAAGTGTCAGTCAAAACTGTTGTAAAAGCTCGTTGATTTAATAAATATACATATATATTGTATAGATATAATTGGTAAGTATTTGATTTTATTTTTATCAATATTAAACTCTTTATTAAGTACTTCTTGCATCGGGGTAGAAAGCACTAATATTTTATAAATATTATTGGGGCTATAATACTGCATGCATGACAATTTTAATTTTAGAAGCATAACTTTC
Organism: Saccopteryx bilineata; assembly: GCF_036850765.1. NCBI lineage: Eukaryota > Metazoa > Chordata > Mammalia > Chiroptera > Emballonuridae > Saccopteryx > Saccopteryx bilineata. Next base: position 223,619 of record NW_027095443.1, read on the forward strand.
CAGAAAATTTTGTCAAGTGGAAAAAATATAGATACCTTTTGATTTGCGGTGGTAGTGTAGTAAATGTGTTATATACATTTAAATAAATATGAATTTTTAGTATACGTTTACTCTATGTCACATTGAATATATTTTAACACACATTTTAATATTAGTTTTTAATTGATCTTATTTTTATTTCTTATAGCCCATAGTAAAATGAGTGGTGCAAGCAAGAAAAAAACTCATCAATATTCGGAGGAATATTTAAAATTTGGGTTCATACCCACTGTTCATGATGAGCAGATTCCTTTTTGTCTTTTATGCCAGCAATGCTTAACCAATAAATCAATGAAATGAGGTCATCTTGAGGCGTATTTGAAGGCGAAACACAGTAATTCAGATTTGAGTTACTTTAAAACTTTAAAGAAAAATTTTGAAAAAACAACATTAAAGTCTCTATTTACTGCTCATACTTCAACTAATAATTGTGTTCTTGAGGCTAGTTATCAAATTTCTTTATTCATTGCTAAAACTGGAGAAAATCACACTATAGGAGAGAATTTAATAAAACCATCAATATCAGCATTTCTTAAAACGGTTCTTGAAAAAGATGACAAAGATGTAAAAGCTATGCCATTTAGTGACAATACTGTTAGCAGAAGAATAGACGAAATGAGTGAAGATATTGAAAAACAACTTATTGAAAAGCTGAAAACAAGAAAATTCTCCTTGCAAATGGATGAATCAACTTTGAGAGACAGTGAGGCAGTATTGATAACTTACGTAAGATATATTGATGAAGGACATTTTGCTGAAGAAATGTTCTGTAAAAGATTAGAAAGCACCACTACCTTCAAAGATATATATAATAAGCTAAAAAACTACTTAGATGTCAATGATATACCAATGAAAAATATAACATCTTGTGCTGCAGATGGTGCTCCCAATATGATGGGCAAGAAAAATGGCTGCTTAAAATGGATGAAAGATGCGAATCTAGAAATGATTCTTGTGCATTGTGTTATTCATAGGGAAAACTTGGTAGCTAAAAACATCTCGCCTGTTCTGAATGAAGTATTACATACAGTAATAAAGTGTTAATGCTATTAAAGCTAGTGCCAAATGTAAGCGTCTTTTCAAGCTATTTTGTGAAGAACAAAATGAAGACCATGTGAGACTTTTACTTCATACTGAAGTAAGATGGCTATCTAAAGGAAACTGTTTGAAAAGATTTGTGGAACTGTTTGATACTCTTAGTGATTTTTTAAGCGACAAACCTGAAATGAAGTATCTGTTAACAATAGATGGTAAAGCATTTGTGAGTTATTTAGCTGATATCTTTGAAAAACTAAATATATTAAATAAGCAACTTCAAGGAACAAATAAAACTCTTGTCGATGCAAAAGCAAAGATATTTGGTTTCATTACCAATATTGAGTTATGTCAGAAACATATTAACAACAAAAACTTTAAACAGTTTCATTGGCTCCAAAAATGTGAAGTAACTGATACCGCTTTACTTGTTATTGTCAATCATTTGAATATTCTATCGGCTGATTTAAAAGAAAGATTTTCTGATTTAAAACAAATTGATTTCCCAACATGGATGATGCAGCCAATGTTAGTGGATTTGTCTGATATATCAAATATGCAGTATCAAGAAGAATCACAGAATTGCAAAATGATGAGTCAGTTAAAGCTTTATTTAATATCAAAGGAGCGATGGCAGGGCTTTGTGAGGAAACAGAAATCAAATACCCAAATTCAACCAAATGTGCAAGAAAACTATTGCTACCGTTTCTATCTTCATTTTTAGCTGAATGTGGATTTAGTGCTGTAAATGATTTACTGGTAAAAAAAAAAGAAATCGGCTGGATATAACACAACGTGGAGACTTGAGACTAAAGCTAAGCAAATTGGAACCTAATATAAAATCTCTGTACAGCAAGCATCAAGCGCAAGGATCACACTAAATTAAAATAATAAATTAATATAGAAAAATCTGTATTAAAATTATTTGGAATTTAAATTTCTGTTTTTCATTATATGTTTTGAAATCTTACTTACTGTGTTTTGTTAACAATTTCATAGTGATTTCTTCCTAGAACCTATCATTTATGTTTATTATGTGAACAAATCAATTTTTAATGTTAAAAATTATGTATGTTACATAGGGGGGGGACATAAAAATTTTAGAAAGGTTAAGGTGGGGCATGGCACAAAAATGGTTGGGAAACACTGTTGTAGAGGGTAATCTGCTCTAATTAAAATTCACGGATTTAAATGTTAATGTCATCTACAGTTACACCTCTCAAAAACATCCAGAATAGTGTTTGACCAAATATCTGGGCACCAAGGCCCAGACAAGTTGACACATTAAAATTAACCATCAGACACTTGTTTTAAGAATAATTTTATACCTTCTAGTTATAGGTATTACATGTATGAAAATAGTGGTATGTGTGTGAAAGGTAAAAAGGTTACTAGAACTTATGATTTTTTCTTCCAAAAATTAACTTTGACTTGTGTTCACTTGTTTGTTCATTTATATTAAAAAATTATTATGATTAAATGTTAATTTAAAAATATACTCTCCTTTTTCTTTTTGAGGTTATTTCTAAAATAGTATAACTTTGCCAGCAGGGATAATTTACTGATCTACATGAAATATTTAGAATCCCTGCAACTGTAAAATGACATTTTGTTAAGATCAGTAAGGTCCTTCATCTTCCTAAAGTATGCAACATTCATGTGAACATGTTTCCAGTGACTTAACTTGAAATATATTTTTCTGGATATTTAAGATGTTATCACAGCCCAAATTACTAGTTAGCATTCACACTTCATCTTATTTTTACATTTAGCAGCAGATTTTTTTATGTGTCATTAATCAACTCTAAGTATTTGACACTTGCCCTTAACAACACCTTGTGAGAGGTCAGCTCTGTTACTGTCAATTCCTATCTTCCCCAGAGCCTAAAAAGTATTCCTCTTGACACAGACTACAGGATATATTATACATCACCTTTCAAGCCAGAATCACACCTGCCTGTAGTCTTAGCACTTACCCTTGACACTATCAAAATCTAGAAGATGTCTACCTACCACAGCTGAGGTTGCCAACCTGAACTATAAATGGAAGAATTACTTAGAGTGTCTTTAAAGACTTTATCACCGATTGGTCTAGCAGGTCAGGCTGTGGAATGAGTTAGTCTTAGTTAGACTTAAACTTCCCTGATGTCAAGGTGAATCATAGTCTGTGAGGTGTGGTATCAAAGAGATAATGACATTACACTTGTTTGTAGAGAAATAAATAAGGGACGTGGAGGAAGAGGAAAGCAGGGAAGGAGGGAAAGAGGAAGAAAAAGAAAAGTTAGTTGGAAGAAAGGTCTTATCTCAAGATTGATATTCTGTCTAAAAGCTACTTTTTTTATTCATTGAATTCATTGGGATGATGTTGAGTCATAAAATCATACAAGTCTCAAGTGCACAACTCAACAAAGCCCCACCTGCACATCACATCGTGTGGCCCTCCCCACCCGAAGCAAAGTCTTTCCATCCTTATTTCCCCTCTGCTTTGCCCACCTCCACCGACCCCTACCCCCTTTCACTCTGGCTATCACCACACTATTGTCTGTATCTATGTTATGTATACATGTTTTTTTGGCTAATCCCTTTACCTTCTTTCATCCAGTCCCCTTCACCCTCCCCCTCCCCTCTGACAGCTGTCAGTCTGCTTCGTGTCTCCATGCCTCTGTTTCTATTTGGTCAGTATTTTATTTTTATTTTTTATTCATTAGATTCCATATATAAATGAGATCATTTGGTATTTGTCTTTCTCTGACAGGCTTATTTCACTTAGCATAAAAACTATTATTTTAGCATTTCAGATTAAAATTAAACTCTTCATGGTGGAAAGTAATATTTACTGCCATTTAAAAGTAACTAGCCTGACTTGTGGTGGCACAGTATATAAAATGTCAACCTGGAATACTGATATTGCCGGTTCAAAACCATGACCTTATCCAGTCAAAGGCACATATGAGAAGCAACTATTAGGAGTTGATGCTTCCCACTCCTCTCCACCCCTTGCTCTCTTTCTCTCTCCCCTTTCTGTAAAAAGTTTATAATTTTCAAAAGAAAATATTTTATTAATTAAGTTACAGTATTAAGATTTTGATTACAGAAAGCTATTGGGTGCCCACTGAAGAGGTGCTGAGGAAGAAAGAAAGCAATTCAGAGAGAATAGTAAAGAAAAATTTACTCATTTCACATTTATGGTAGGAGTAGGAAGTGAATTCTCTCCAGACATGCAGATTCTCACCAAGTGTCAGTTGGCACTGAAAGATATGCAGGATCAGAAGCAGATTTGACCCGATAGCAGATTCCATTCAGGGTTAGTCTGTGTAAGTTAAAACAACGAGACAAGGATATACTAAAACATAGGTACATTAGACATCATCAGTAAATGAACCAGGTAGAACATTTCTCACTATATGTACTACACTTCAAAATATATGCAACTACCTTAGCAATTAGTACAAATTAAAATTAATATTTAGGGTGGTAGTATGATATAAAGAGGTAAAAAAATAGTTTGAAATAAACCTGGGTTTGAATTCCAGCTTCATCACTTACTGTGTGGTTTTGGGCAAATTATGATCCCTCCTGTTCCTCGGTATTTTAGTATAAAAAATGAATATATTAGTGTTGAGTATTAAGTGTTTTAAGGTTGTTCATAATACTATATGAATGCAATCAATTTTTCACCACTATTATGTATCTCTCAGTTAATAGATATTAAAAGTACTACTATGAAAGAAGATATTTTTATAATATTAAAAATACCATGTTTATTAAAGGGTTGTAAACTACTAATATAGAAAGGGAAAGCGGTTCAAAACCCTGGGCTTGCCTGGTCAAGGCACATATGGGAGTTGATGCTTCCAGCTCCTCCCTCCCTTCTCTCTCTCCCTCTCCTCTCTAAAATGAATAAATAAAATAAAAAATAAAAAAAAGAGAATCCAACCTTGGCCTGACCTGTGGTGGTGCAGTGGATAAAGCGTCGACCTGGAAATGCTGAGGTCCCAGATTCGAAACCCTGGGCTTGCCTGGTCAAGGCACACATAGGAGTTGATGCTTCCAGCTCCTTCCCCCCTGTCTCTCTCTCCTCTCTCTCCCTCTCTCTCTCCTCTCTAAAATGAATAAATAAAATTTAAAAAGAAAAAGAAAAAAAAGGGAAAGCTACAGACATACACACAATTTATTGATAATTATTATACTGTACAAGCAGCACACACGTTTTGAAGTCTGTACTTAGTATTACCTAGCTGTCTCTTTGCAGTGATATTTCACTCTATAAAGTAAACCTCGGGCTGTCAATTATATGAATATAATTTCCTTTACTTTAAAATAGAAACAAAGTTATATGACTGAGAAAAATTTAATTAATCATTATAATTCTAAGATTTATGTTTGAGTCTTTTGCTTCTGCAACTTCAAAAATACTCTCTCCTTTTGCCTTGAAATTGGGTAAAGGAAATCATTTTAAATTCTGCTCAAATCTTGAGTTTCCTCCCAGTATGCTTAAAATGACTTCAAATAATGAAATTGGAGAAAGAGGTGAAGACAGATTCACCTAATATCAAATCATTCTCATTTTTAACTGCATTTTCTTTTTGTCTCTCACCAGAAGGAGGGGAGGAAACTTAGGTTAAAACATGTCTGACTTCATATGAGATTGTTAATGCAATCATTTTGAAGAGATAAAAGAACGAGGTTAAGCATTTATGTAACAGCAAATGTTGTTATATGATCTTCATTTAGAAAAAGGGAGAACTTAGAAAACGGAGCTCATGTCATTCACTGAATTTCTATCCTAAATAGGAAAAGTGTCCTTGTTTAATAAGATAACTTATTTTGCCAGAGGGACATGGCAAATGTTATTCTAGATCACCTAGAGAACAAAATCCTAAATGAATATAATGACTTTTCATAAATATTCATGAAACTAGGCAATTATAAGCATAACCATTGCTTTCTGATTGTTTGGAAATGGACTGATTATCATATGAAAGCCATTTCTTCTCAAGAATTCTTTCAATTTAAGAATTAATATTTGGCATAACTCCTCTTACAGATGTATAATACCTAATTTAAAATTCAATACCATCAATTTGGTGAGGGTGGAAATGTAATTTTTCTGAAGTAGTCTCGTAAAGTTACAAGTAATGGCCTAGGAAGTACAAACGCTATTAAAAACAAAGGTGAAAACATACTTATGTAACCATGTACAAGTAAAAGAATTTGGGTTGCAACATATTCTTCAGTAAAAGATCCCACATTTCACCTCAGAGCATTATAATTTTACTTATAAAATTTCACTAACTGTTTCAACTTATACAATTTGGGCTAAATTTTAAAGCACTAGAGTATAAAAAGAAAAAAAGTCTTTAGGAAAACCATTTATGTCACTCTGGTGTCTTAAGAGTGCACAGAAACATCTTAAAATTATTAACTCATTTAACAAACCTTTGTTTAATGTCTATTAAAGGTAGACATCACTATGGTAAGCTGTATCACCTATATAGTGAAAAGCAAAGATTATGAGCCAGAAAAAGATCAAAATAAGACAGGCCAATGAGAAAAGTACCTTGGAGTAGGCAGGTATTCTGCAGAGTGGGAAAAACATTCATCATATAGTAACACGGAGAAAAAGCTATGTTGAAGCCTACAGTCACCTAGGAAAATTGTAGCAATCAATAATGTTCCATGACCAAACACCAGTAAAATGAAAATAAATCAGGGTGTATGTTGTTACTAGATCAATCTATCTGTAATAAAAAGTAAATGTACTTAAATCCCCATCAGAATTAAATTCCTTCCAAATAAAATATAAATTTATTAGCATGGTATATATAATTTTATTTTCTCCTAGTCATCGTCCAGTTACCACCAATTTGGAAGGATAAAAAACTACTCTGACAACACCATATCCCCAACCACCAAGGCAAGAAATTGAAAATAGGAATTTTCACCCATATGTTCACTGCAGCAGTATTTAAAATAGTCAAGCTATGGAAGCAACCCCCGTGCCCATCAATATATACAATGGAATATTTACTGACTATAAAAAAAGAACAGATTCATTCAAGATGGTGCTGGAGTAGGCGGACGTACCAACATCTACCTCCCAGAACCAAAGTGGATTACAAACTAATTTTATGAACTATCATCTGGAAAAACCAACATTGGACTAAACTAAGAGGACTCTTCAACCAAGGAACACTGAAGAAGCCACATAGAGACTGGTAGGAAAAGCAGAAACGGGGAAACACAGAGAGGGCTGCCCAGCTCCCCAGAGCGAACGGCAGCAGGGAGAGACTCGTGTGGCGGGAAGTGAGTTTAGCAGAGGGGGAAGGGTCCTGAGCCCCAGGAACAAAGCCCCAGCCTCTAGCCCCAGAGCCTAGAAAAGGCGTAAGGACAGTATTTAGCTGGAAACAAGTCAGGATACTGTTTTTGAGAAAGAGTCCGATTTCTCAGACCCAGGATCATTCTTAAAGGGACTGCACAGAACATCTATCTCATAACCACCCACCTGGGGCTCCTGGAGATGGGGGGGGGAGAGGAGAGGACCAGAGTAACAGGAAGAGAGTGTAATCTAGGAGGCACAGGGAGAAGCATTTTGGGAGATAGCCACCCTAACCACTGAAACGAGTCACCCCCCAAAGCTGAAGTGAATATTTTCCCCGGAAACAGCAATACCAGCAAAGGGAAGCAAGAGAGCAGCCAAACAAGCTCCCCCGCAGCACACAGAGCAGAGTTGCATAGAAGGAGGGAGCTTTTGGGTCTACAGTAGTGAGTCTTAGGGTCCAAGCTGCAACGCCCCCACCCACGCAGCTGAGGGCACACTGGAGGGCGGGCGGCAGAGGGAGACAAAAGCATGGTTTTGCTAGCAGGGGCAGAAGCCAGCTATTGCGATCAGGTATGAGCTCAATCTTGCCCGGCTGGGGAGAAGGAGGCATGCAAAAGTGGTCAAGCTCAGCTGCCGGCAGCCTGTAATCCGGCCTGCGGGGAAAAGGGAGGGAAACCCAGAAAGGGTGGAGACCAGCCCCTGAGCAAGGGCAGAGGAGCACAGCCTTGCCCCACCAATGCAACCCAGGCTTGCGGTCTGACTTGGTAGCTGGCTCCTTCCGCGGGGGTGGAGCCAAAAGCCCAGAAGAGGTGGAGTTCCGCTACTGAGCTGAGCTTGGGAATGCAGTCTTGCCCAGCAGTAGAGCCAAGGCTAGAAGCCGTTCCTCGAGTGGGCTCCCCCTGCAAGGGCAGGGCAAAAGCCCGGAAACAGGCGGAGACCCGCAGCTGAGCAAATGTGCTCGCCAGCGCCCTCAGGACCGAGCATAACGTCACACATGGAGGCAGGGCAAAGGCCAAGGCCACCAACGCTTGTACACCCAAGCACGCGATCACAGCCACCCCCGTGAGGAGAAAATGTGGAGGCAGAGAAATACAACACAAATAAACCAAGAGAAATCCCCAGAAAAGGACCTAAGTGAATCAGGTATAACCAAACTACCAGATGCAGAGTTTAAAATAACGATTGTTAGGATGCTCAAAGATATAAGAACAACCATAGATGGCCATTACATAAATCTAAATAAAGAAATAACAAATATAAAAAAGGACATTGAAATAATAAAAAAGAATCAGTCAGAAATGACAAATACAATATCTGAAATAAAAAATACAATGGAAGGAATTAAAAGCAGGATGGATGAAGCAGAGAATCAAATCAGTAAGTTAGTGGACACGATAAATAAAGGCATGGAAGCAAAGCAGAAAAAAGAAAAGGGACTCAAAAAGTCTGAGGAAACTAAGAGAGCTCTGTGAAAACATGAAGAGAAATAACATCCGCATCATAGGGGTTCCTGAAGAAGAAGAGAAAGAACAAGGGACAGAGACTTTGTTCAAACATATTATAGCGGAAAATTTCCCACGATTAAGGCAGGAAAACATTACACATGTTCAGGAAGCACAGAGAACTCCATTAAGGAGAAACACAAAGAAACCAACACCAAGACACATCATAATTAAAATACCAAAGCTAAATGATAAAGAGAAAATATTAAAAGCTGCTAGAGAAAAAAAGACTATCACTTACCAAGGAGCCCCCATAAGGATGATTTCTGACTTCTCAACAGAAACACTTGAGGCCAGAAGGAAATGGCAAGAAATATTCAAAGTAATGCAGAACAAGAACCTACAACCAAGACTACTTTATTCAGCAAGGCTATCATTTAAAATTGAAGGAGAAATAAAAAGCTTTACAGACAAAAAAAAAAAAAAAAACTCAAGGAGTTCACTGCAACCAAACCAAGGCTGCAGGAAATGCTAAGGGACCTGTTGTAAACAGATCAAAGGAAAAAAAGAATATAGCAAAAGAGGAATACAGTTTCAAAGAAAAAAAATGGCAATCAACAATGACATATCAGTAATAACCTTAAATGTAAATGGATTAAATGATCTGATCAAGAGACATAGGGTAGCTGCGTGGATAAGAATACAGGACCCATACATATGCTGTCTACAAGTGACACACCTTAAATCAAAAGATGCACACAGACTGAAGATAAAAGGATGGAAAAGGCCCTGGCCGGTTGGCTCAGCGGTAGAATGTCGGCCTAGTGTGTGGAGGATCCGGGTTTGATTCACGGCCATGGCACACAGGAGAAGCACCCATTTGCTTCTCCACCCCTCCGCCGCGCTTTCCCTCTCTGTCTCTCTCTTCCCCTCCCGCAGCCAAGGCTCCATTGGAGCAGAGATGGCCCGGGCGCTGGGGATGGCACCTTGGCCTCTGCCCCAGGCGCTAGAGTGGCTCTGGTCGCAACATGGCGACGCCCAGGATGGGCAGAGCATCGCCCCCTGGTGGGCAGAGCGTCGCCCCTGGTGGGCGTGCTGGGTGGATCCCGGTCGGGCGCATGCGGGAGTCTGTCTGACTGTCTCTCCCTGTTTCCAGCTTCAGAAAAATAGAGAGAGAAAAAAAAAAAAAAGGATGGAAAAAAATATTTCACGCAAATGGAAATGAAAAAAAAGCTGGGGTAGCAATACTTATATCAGACAAAATGAACTTTAAAACAAAGACCATAATTAGAGATAAAGAAGGTCACTACATAATGATAAAGGGAGCAATCCAAAAGGAAGATATAACCATTATAAATATCTGCACACCTAATATAGGAGCACATAAATATATAAAGCAGACTTTGATGGACTTAAAGGGCAAGATCAACAGCAATACTATAATAGTAAGGGATTTCAATACCCCACTAACATCATTAGATAGATCCTCAAGAAAGAAAATCAACAAAGATACAGCAGACTTAAAGGACATATTAGATCAACTCGGTTTAATAGATATCTTCAGAACCTGTCACCCTAAAACAGCAGAATATACATTCTTTTCAAGCGCTCATGGTACATTCTCTAGAATAGACCACATGTTAGGGCACAAAAATGGTCTCAACAAATTTAAGAAGGTTGAAATCATATCGAGCACTTTCTCTGATCACAATGGCATTAAACTAGAAATCAACCACAATAGAAAAATTAAAAAACATTCAAACACTTGGAAACTAAATAGCACATTATTAAATAACAAATGGGTTAACATTGAGATCAAAGAAGAAATTAAAAAATTCCTAGAAACAAATGATAATGAGCATACATCAACTCAAAATTTATGAGACACAGCAAAAACAGTCCTGAGAGGGAAGTTTATAGCATTACAGGCATACCTCAAGAAGCTAGAAAAAGCTCAAATAAACAACTTAACTCAGCATCTAAAAGAACTAGAAAAAGAACAGCAAATAAAGCCCAGAGCTAGTAAAAGGACGGAAATAATAAAGATCAGAGCAGAAATAAATGACATAGAGGCTAAAGAAACAATACAGAGGATCAATGAAACCAGGAACTGGTTCTTTGATAAGGTAAACAAGATCGATGAACCTTTAACCATAGTCACCAAGAAAAAAAGAGAGAGGACTCAAATAAATAAAATTACAAATGAGAGTAGAGAGATAACAACTGACACAACAGAAATACAAATATATTGTAAGAAAATACTATAAAGAAATGTACGCCAAAAAACTAGACAACATAGATGAAATGGACAAATTCCATGAAACATATAATTTTTCAAAAATTAATCTGGAATAATCAGAAAACCTAAACAGACCAATTACAACAAATGAGATTCAAACAGCTATCAAAAAACTCCCCCCCCCCCAAAAAAAAAAAGTCTGGGGCATGATGGCTTAACAAGTGAATTCTACCAAATATTCAAAGGAGAACAAACTCCTTTTCTTCTCAAGCTATTTCAAAAAATTCAAGAGGAAGGAAGACTTCCAAGCTCATTTTATGAGGCGAGCATAATTCTGATTCCAAAACCAGGCAAAGACAACACAAAGAAAGAAAATTATAGGCCAATATCCCTGATGAATTTAAATGCAAAAATCCTCAACAAAATATTAGCAAACTGGATCCAGCAATATATGAAAAAAATCATACACCATGATCAAGTGGGATTTATTCTTTGGAGGCAAGGCTGGTACAATATTCGCAAGTCAATCAACGTGATTCATCACATAAACAAAAGGAGAAAAACCACCTGATAATTTCAATAGATGCAGAAGAAACATTTGATAAAATCCAGCACCCATTCATGATCAAAACTCTCAGCAAAGTGGGAATACAGGGAACATACCTCAACATGATAAGGGCCATCTATGAGAAACCCACAGTCAATATCATACTCAATGGGCAAAAATAAAAAGCAATCCTTTTAAGATCAGGAACAAGGCAGGGGTTCCCCCTTTCACCACTCTTATTCAACATAGTTCTGGAAGTCCTTGCTACAGCAATCAGACAAGAAAAAGAAATAAAAGGCACCCAAATTAAAAAAGTAAAACTATCATTATTTGCAGATGATATGATATTGTATAGAGAAAACCCTCAAATTGCAGGCAAAAAACTACTAGACCTGATAAATGAATTCAGAAAGGTGGCAGGATATAAAATCAATACTCAGAAATCAGAGGCATATTTATACACTAACAGTGAACTGTCAGAAAGAGAAATTAAGGAATCGATTCCCTTTACCATTGCAACCAAAAAATTAAAGTACCTAGGAATAAATTTAACCAGGGAGATTAAAGACTTGTACTTGGAAAATTATAAAAGAAATCAGGGAAGATACAAACAAGTGTAGGCATATACCGTGCTCATGGTTAGGAAGAATAAACATCACTAAAATGTCTATATTACCCAAAGCAATGTATAAATTCAATGCAATTCCAATTAAAATACCAATGACTTACTTCAAAGATATAAAACACATATTCCAAAAATTTATGTGGAATCAAAAGAGAACATGAATAGCCTCAGCAATTTTGAAAAGGAAGAATAAAGTGGGAGGTATCACACTTCCAAATATCAAGTTATATTATAAGACCATTGTACTCAAAACAGCATGGTACTGGCATAAGAACAGACATATAGATCAATGGAACAGAACTGAGAAACCAGAAATAAACCCACATTTTTATGGACAACTGATATTTGACAAAGGAGGTAAGAGCATAAATTGGAGTAAAGACAGCCTCTTCAGGCCCTGGCCGGTTGGCTCAGTAGTAGAGCGTCAGCCTGTCATGCAGGAGTCCCGGGTTCAATTCCCGGCCAGGGCACATAGGAGAGGCACCCATCTGCTTCTCCACCCCTCCCCCTCTCCTTCCTCTCTGTCTCTCTCTTCCCCTCCCTCAGCCGAGGCTCCATTGGAGCAAAAGATGGCCCGGGCACTGGGGATGGCTCCTTGGCCTCTGCCCCAGGTGCTAGAGTGGCTCTGGTCATGACAGAGCGACGCCCCTAATGGGCAGAGCATCACCCCATGGTGGGAGTGCCAGGTGGATCCCAGTTGGGTGCATGCGGGAGTCTGTCTGACTGCCTCCCCATTTCCAGCTTCAGAAAAATACAAAAAAAAAAAAGACAGCCTCTTCAACAAATGGTGTTGGAAAAATTGGACAGCTACCTGCAAAAAAATGAAACTAGACCACCAACTTACACCATTCGCAAAAATAAACTCAAAATGGATAAAAGACTTAAATGTTAGCCGTAAAACCATAAGCATCTTAGAAGAAATCATAGGCAGTAAGCTCTCTGACATCTCTTGCAGCAATATATTTGCTGATTTGTCTCCACAGGGAAGTGAAATTAAAGACAGGATAAACAAATGGGACTATATCAAACTAAAAAACTTCTGCACAGCTAAAGACAACAAGAACAGAATAAAAAGACAAACTACACAATGGGAGAATATATTTGACAATGCGTCTAATAAGAGGGTTAATAGCCAAAATTTATAAAGAACTTGTAAAACTCAATACCAGGAAGACAAACAATCCAAACCAAAAATGGGTGAAAGAAATGAATAGACACTTCTCCAAAGAGAACATACAGATGGCCAATAGGCATATGAAAAAATGATCAACATCACTAATCATTAGAGAAATGCAAATTAAAACCACAATGAGATATCACCTCACACCAGTCAGAATGGCGCTCATCAATAAAACAACACAGAGTAAGTGCCGGTGAGGATGTGGAGAAAAGGGAACCCTCCTGCACTGCTGGTGGGAATGCAGACTGGTGCAGCCACTGTGGAAAACAGTCTGGAGATTCCTCAAGAAATTAAAAATCGAACTGCCTTTTGACCCAGCTATACCACTGTTAGGAATATACCTCAAGAACACCATAGAACTGTATGAAAAGAAGAAGTGCACCCCCATGTTTATGGCAGCATTGTTCACAATAGCAATGATCTGGAAACAGCCAAGTGTCTGTCTGTCAAGGATGAGTGGATTAAAAAGCTTTGGTACATATATACTATGGAATATTACTCAGCCATAAGAAATGATGACATCGGATCTTTTACAACAACATGGATGGACCTTGATAACATTATGCTTAGCGAAATAAGTAAATCAGAAAAAACTAAGAACTATATGATTTCAAATATAGGTGGGACATAAAAATTGGACTCAGAGACATGGACAACAGTGTTGGGGTTACAGGGTGTGGCAAAGGAGAGGGAGGTGGCTGGAAGAGAGGAGAGGCACAAAGAAAACCAGTTAGAAGGTGATGGAAGACATTTTTATCAATGTCACCCCATTAAAATTAATTAAAAATTTATCTCACGGCTAATTCAGGCAGTTAGAAGGATAGTATACGGATGCTAATTCTGCTTCTTAGGCCACATCCTGCAAAAGGGGCTTCAAGAAAATTGGTGATTTGGCTCCTCTGATTTTGCCAATTGGAACTAACAACACATGAGCATAAATTTAAAGGACTTTTAGATACTGGAGCTGATGTATCTGTTATTGCTAAGGTACATTGGCCTAACAGATACATTGGTATCTGTTATTGCTAAGCTTTCTGGCCCACTCATGCAGCAGCCACAGAATTACAAGGTATAGGTCAGAGTCAATCCCCTAAACAAAGTTCTAGTTTTGTCCATTTGGAAGATTAAGAAGGTCATTCTGGATTTTTTAAGCCTTATGTGCTCCCTGGATGGCCAGTTAATTTGTGGGGTAGAGATGTTTTGAAAAATATGGGAGCATGGCTTGTCAGTCCTAATGGTTTAGTCAGTACTCAGTCAGATGCTTGATCGGGGATTCTTGCCCACCAAGAGACTAGGGAAAGAACAGCAAGTAATTCTCACCCCCATAGAAGTGGCACCCAATGCCAGAAGGTGTGGATTAGGATATCAAAATTTAGCATAGGGGCCTTGCTAGCTCCTGCTACCTCAATAATACATTGTGCAAATCCAATTACTTGGAAATCAGATAATCCTGTATGGGTAGGCCAATGGCCCCTTTCTCAGGAGAAATTTAGGGCAGCTGCTCAATTGGTACAAGAGCAGCTACAGCTTGGGCACATTGAACCATCTAATAGCCCATGGAATACACTTCCATATTTTGATCTTGTTGCCTCCTGCATTATCAAGGGGCATAGGCTACCCTTACAGTTTATAGGTTTTGAGCCTCAAAATTATTGTTGTTCCTTTTTTCAAAGGATCAACAACAATGGCTCTGGGAAACTTCCACTAAATGGCAAATCGCTCTTGCAAATCAATGAACAACTTTATACTGAAACTGTCAACTTAAAATCAGCTCAAAGACTAGAATTATATGCCATTATCATGGCTTTTCAGCATTTGCCATATTCTTCCTTTAATTTATATACAGACAAAAAATATTTACTTATGGTGTTTCCACTATAAAGACTGCTGTCTTAGGGACAAATGCTGATGAACTATTTCAGCACTTCCTCCTTCTTCAAAGACTTGTATGTCAACATAAAGCTCCATGTTTTATAGGACATACTTGAGTTCACTCCATGCTACCTGGAGCTTTAGCTGAAGGGAATGCCCTTGTTGATCAAGTTACCCAAAAGGAAATTATTTGGAGCAACCATGACAGATCAAGCAATTCAGTCTCATACTATTCATCACCAGAACGCTGTAGCCCTGTGTATACAGTTTCAACTTTCTCGGGAAGCAGTACCGCAGATTGGGAAATCCTGTCCATGGGGTCCTATACTACAATCTGTCCCTTAATTTGGAGATAACTGTCAAGGACCCCTACCAGGACAACTTTGGCAAATGATGTTACTCATATACCTTCATTTGGCAAACATTCCTATGCCCACGTTACAGTGGATACATATTCTGGATTTATATTAACCTCTGTCAGAAAATGAGAGGCTGCTAAGCATGCTATAGCTCATTGTCTGTATGCATTTTTCTATTATTGGATTTCCTAAACTGGTTAAACTGACAATGCTCCTGCATATGGAGCAAAAGCATTTACTGTATTTTGTCTAACATTTTAAATTATGTGTATTTTTACAATCTTTAAAGTCAAGGTATTATTAAAGGGTACCCAGCAAATATTTTAAGGTCAATTTAAAAAAATTTAAAAGGGGGGAGTCATATCCTGGAACTCCTATGGGTCTACCATATCATGCTTTTTACTTAAAAAATTTTTAAATTTCTTTTGAATGCTGATGAACAGGAGACGCTAAATCTTTTTCTCTTGCAAACTACTACCTTCTTTTATTTGATCTACCTAATAACACTGTTTTGTCTTTTTCCAAATAGCTCCAGATATATGGAAAAAATTTATATAGGCGGAAGAGGATCCTCAAACCCCTCAGTGAGATCTTCTGAGCATGGCTTTTAAGATACCAAGAGGCAAAAAAAGCCCAATAGAGATCAGGGAAACTACCAACTTTTAAGATATACCCTTAAAGGCTCCATCGCCCCAAAGTGGTCTCATAGGATGCCATCTGGGTCGTGCTTCAATAGTGGAAAGGAAGGTCATTGAGCTGAGCTAAAGCCTACCAGACTTAACATGCGTCTGCTGTGAGGAAACAGGGACACTGGAAGGTAAGCTTCCCCCTCGCTCCTCTAAGGGAGGGTTCAGTCTCTTCCAGCCCTGCTCCAGCCACCTATAACCTAACCTTGCCCAGAATGCTGGGGTTTGCCACTGAAGGCTGAAGGTGCCCAGGGTTGTTGGCCCCATCTACAACACTGTGGACGAGCCTAGGGTATTTATTCCAAGAAGCAGGTAAACTGATCTCATTTGCACAAGAGCCACTTAACTATGTCTTGCCTGAGTAGTCAGGTTTTTTATTCTTCCCTCAAAGATCTCTGTTGTGGGTGTTGATAGTCCTATTTTCTGCCGCTTTGTTTAATATATAGTGTTTCCTCTATTCCTCCTACCTCAATGCCGCACACATATTTCAGGCTGGGACCTACTTTTAATTTAGAGCTCTCTTTCCCCCTTTTGCCAACTTCTGTTATGAATTTACCTTTTCCACCCAGCTTAGTGTATCCCAAGGTTCTCTTTATCATGCCACAGTCGCAGAGCATCAGGGAAAGGCAACCTGGTCTCATCTCTCCAGGCAGAGGAGAACAGAAGCTCCATCTCCACACATGCTGCAGATGGCTTTTCCAGTCTACCTGAATTATTACCAGCTAGAAGCAGCAGTCACTGGGACTTGGTCTTGAGCTGCAAAGTATAGAATTGTGACAATTCCAGTGCCATGTGGACTTTTCCTGGATGTGGACTTTTCCTGGACTCCTGCTCCTTGTGACAGCTCCTAACAGACTGAACTGGGATTGGGTTGCATTTTTCAGGGATTTGGCATAGTGATGGTGCCAACTTGGACTTGGTGAACATATTAAAGACACTACTCTTTTATGGATTCTTGCTGTATTGGCCAAGAGTTTGCTTAAAGGCTTTAATCACTGTAAAAAAAAAATAGAAGACTGGATAAAGAAGACGTGGCACATATACACCATGGTATATTATTCAGCCATAAGAAATGATGACATCAGATCATTTACAACAAAATGGTGGGATCTTGATAACATTATATGGAGTGAAATAAGTAAATCAGAAAAAAAACAAGAACTGCAGGATTGCATACATTGATGGGACATAAAAACGAGACTAAGAGACATGGACAGGAGTGTGGTGGTTATGGGGGTGGGGGGAGGGAAGGAGGGAGAGAGGGAGGGGAAGGGGGAGGGGCACAAAGAAAACTAGATAGAAGGTGACAGAGGACAATCTGACTTTGGGTGATGGGTATGCAGCAGAACTGAGTGACAAGATAACCTGGACATGTTTTCTTTGAATATATGTACCCTGATTTATTGATGTCACCCATTTAAAATTAATAAAAATTTATTTATAAAAATAAATTAAAAAATAATGTGTCAAAGGTAAGAGAAAAAGAAAGAATACTAAAAACTGTAAGAGAAAAGCAGTTAATTACCTACAGAGGAGCACCCATAAATATGACATCTGACTTCTCAACAGAAACAAATGAGGCCAGAAGAGACTAGCAAGAAATATTCAAAGGGATGCAGAGCAAGAACCTACAACCAAGACTTCTTTATCCAGAAAGGCTATCATTTAAAATTGAAGAAGAAATAAAGTTTTCCTAGACAAAAAAAACCTCAAGGAATTCATTACAACCAAACCAATGCTGCAAGAAATGTTCAGGGGCCTGCTGTAAAATGAGCAAAAAAAAAAAAAAAAGAAAAGAAAAGTGAGAACAAGAGGACTGTAGATTTAAAGAATAAAATGGCAATAAACAACTACATATCAATAATAACCTTAAATGTAAATGGATTAAAAGCTCCAATCAAAAGACTTAGGATAGTTGTGTGGATAAGAAAACAGGACTCGTACATATGCCATCCACAAAAGACCCACCTCAAAACAAGAGACACATAGATTAAAAGTAAAGGGATGGAAAAAAGTATTTCATGCAAGTATAAATGAAACAAAAGCTAGGGTAGCAATACTTATGTCGGACACAATCAACTTTAAAACAAAGGCTATTATAGTAAGGTATAAAAAAAAGTCACTACATAATGATAAAGGGAGCAATCCAACAGGAGGATATAACCATTGTAAATATGTATGTACCTAACATAGGAGCACCTAATATATGTAAAGCAGATTTTGATGGACATAAAAGGTGAGATCAACAGCAATATTATAATGGCAGGGGATTTTATTACCCCACTAACATCAATGGATAGATCCTCCAGCCTTAACTGACACAAAAGATCAACTAGATTTAATAGATATCTTCAGAAGCTTTCACCCCAAAGCAGCAGAATATACATTCTTTTCCAGTGCTTATGGTACATTCTGTAGGATAAACCACATATTAAGACACAAAACAAGTCTCAATAAATTTAAGATCAAAATCATATCAAGCATATTCTCTGATCACAATGGCATGAAACTAGAAATCAACTACAATAAAAAAAATCAAAAAATTTTCAAACACTTTGAAGCTAAATAGCATGTTATTAAGCAACAAATAGGTTAACAATGAGATCAAGGAAGAAATCAAAAGCTTTCTTGAAATAAATGAAACCGAACAGACAATAACTCAAAATTTATGGGACAAAGCAAAAGCAGCCCTGAAAGAAAAGTTTATAGTATTACAGGCATACCTTAAGAAGAAAAAGCTCAAATAAACAATTTAACTCTGCATCTAAAAGAACTATATAAAGAACAACAAATAAAGCCCAGTGGAAATGAAAGGCAGAAAATAATAAAGATCAAAGTGGAACTAAATAACATAGAGGCTAAAAGAAACAATACAGAAGATCAATGAAACCAGGAGCCGGTCCTTTGAAAAGGTAAACAAGATTGATGAACCTTTAACCAGACTCAGGAAGGAAAAAGAGAGAGAACTCAAATAAAATTAGTAATGAAAGTGGAGAAGTAACAATTGACACCACAGAAATACCAAGGACTGTAAGAAAATACTATGAAGGAAACTAAGAGGACTCTTCAACCAAGGAACACTGAAGAAGCCACACTGAGACTGGTAGGAAAAGCGGAAACGCGGAGAGGGCTGCCCAGCTCCCCAGAGCGAACGGCAGCAGGGAGAGACTCGCGTGGCAGGAACTGAGTTTAGAAGAGGGGGAAGGGTCCTGAGCCCCAGGAACAAAGCCCCAGCCTGCAGCCCCAGAGCCTAGAAGAGGCGTAAGGACAGTATTTAGCTGGAAACAAGTCAGGATACTGTTTGTGAGAAAGAGTCTGATTTCTCAGACCCAGGACCCTTCTTAAAAGGACCACACAGAACATCTCTCTCACAACCACTTAACTGGGGCTCCTGGGGACGGGGAGAGAGGAGAGGACCAAAGTAACAGGAAGAGAGTGTAATCTAGGAGACACAGGGAGAAACATTTTGGGAGATAGACACCCTAACCCCTGGGACGAGTCACTCCCCAAAGCTGAAGTGAATATTTCCCCCGGAAACAGCAATACCAGCAAAGGGAAGTAGGAGAACAGCCAAAGGAGCTCCCCCGTGGCACTCAGAGCAGAGTCGCATAGAAGGAGGGAGCTTTTGGGTCTACAGTAGTGAGTCTTAGGGTCCGAGCTGCAACGCCCCCACCCACTCGGCAGAGGGCTCGCTGAAGGGTGGGCGGCAGCGGGAAACAAAAGCATGGTTCTGCTGGCAGGGGTGGAAGCCAGCTGGCCATCACTGGGCTCAGGTGTGAGCTCAATCTTGCCCGGCTCAGGAGAAGGGGGTGTGCAAAAGTGTTCAAGCTCAGCTGCAGGCAGCCTGTAATCCAGCCTGTGGGGGGAAAAGGGCAGGAACCCCAAAAAGGGTGGAGACCAGCCCCTGAGCAAGGGCAGAGGAGCACAGCCTTGCCTTGCCCATGCAACCCAGGCTTGCGGTCTGACTTGGTAGGCGGCTCCTCCCACGGGGGTGGAGCCAAAAGCCCAGAAGAGGTGGAGTTCCACTACTGAGCTGACCTTGGGCACGCAGTCCTGCCCCACCGTAGAGCCAAGGCTAGCAGCCGTTCCTCAAGCAGGCTACTCCTATAAGGGCAGGGCAAAAGCCCAGAAACAGGCGGAGACCCGCAGCTGAGCAAATGTGCTCGCCAGTGCCCTCAGGACCGAGCATAACGTCACACACAGGGGCGGGGCAAAGGCCAAGGCCACCAACGCTTGTGCACCCGAGCGCGTGATCACAGCCACTCCTGTGAAGAGAAAATGCGAAGGCAGAAAAATACAACACAAATAAACCAAGAGAAATCCCCAGAAAAAGACCTAAATGAATCAGATATAACCAAAGTACCAGATGCAGAGTTTAAAATAACGATTGTTAGGATGCTCAAAGATATTAGAACAATCATAGATGGCAATTACCAAAACCTAAATAAAGAGATAACAAATATAAAAAAGGACATTGAAATAATAAAAAAGAATCAGTCAGAAATGACAAATACAATATCTGAAATAAAAAATACAATGGAAGGAATTAAAAGCAGGATGGATGAAGCAGAGAATCAAATCAGCGAGATAGAGGACACGATAAATAAAGGCACGGAAGCAGAGCAGAAAAAAGAAAAGAGACTCAAAAAGTCTGAGGAAACTAAGAGAGCTATGTGAAAACATGAAGAGAAATAACATCCGCATCATAGGGGTTCCTGAAGAAAAAGAGAAAGAACAAGGAATAGAGACTTTGTTCAAACATATCATAACGGAAAACTTCCCACAATTAAGGCAGGAAAACATTACACATGTTCAGGAAGCACAGAGAACTCCATTAAGGAGAAATACAAAGAAACCAACACCAAGACACATCATAATTAAAATACCAAAACTAAATGATAAAAAGAAAATATTAAAAGCTGCTAGAGAAAAAAAGACTATCACTTACCAAGGAGCCCCCATAAGGATGATTTCTGACTTCTCAACAGAAACACTTGAGGCCAGAAGGGAATGGCAAGAAATATTCAAAGTAATGCAGAACAAGAACCTACAACCAAGACTACTTTATCCAGCAAGGCTATCATTTAAAATTGAAGGAGAAATAAAAAGCTTTACAGACAAAAAACTCAAGGAATTCACTGCAACCAAACCAAGGCTACAAGAAATGCTAAGGGACCTGTTATAAACAGATCAAAGGAAAAAAAGAATATAGCAAAAGAGGAATACAGTTTAAAAAAATTGGCAATCAACAATGACATATCAGTAATAACCTTAAATGTTAATGGATTAAATGATACGATCAAGAGACATAGGGTAGTTGCGTGGATAAGAAAACAGGACCCATACATATGCTGTCTACAAGAGACACACCTTAAATCAAAAGATGCACACAGCCTGAAGATAAAAGGATAGAAAAAAATATTTCACGCAAATGGAAATGAAAAAAAAGCTGGGGTAGCAATACTTATATCAGACAAATTGGACTTTAAAACAAAGACCATAGTTAGAGATAAAGAAGGCCACTACATAATGATAAAGGGGGCAATACAAAAGAAAGATATAACCATTATAAATATCTACACATTAATATAGGAGCACCTAAATATATAAAGCAGACTTTGATGGACTTAAAGGGTGAGATCAACAGCAATACTATAATAGTAGGGGATTTCAATACCCCATTAACATCATTAGATAGATCCTCAAGAAAGAAAATTAACAAAGAAACAGCAGACTTATTGGAAACACTAGATCAACTCGATTTAATAGATATCTTCAGAACCTGTCACCCTAAAGCAGCAGAATATACATTCTTTTCAAGTGCTCATGGTACATTCTCTAGTACAGACCACATGTTAGGGCACAAAAGTGCTCTCAACAAATTTAAGAAGACTGAAATCATATCAAGCACTTTCTCTGATCACAACGGCATGAAACTAGAAATGAATCACAGCAGAAAAGCTCAAAAATTCTCAAACACATGGAAACTAAATAGCAGGGTGTTAAATAATGAATGGATTAAGAATGAGATCAAAGAAGAAATAAAAAAATTCCTAGAAACGAATGACAATGAGCATACAACAACTTAAAATTTATGGGACACAGCGAAAGCAGTGCTGAGAGAGAAGTTCATAGCACTACAGGCACACTTTCAGAAACTAGAAAAAGCTCAAATAAACAACTTAACCCTGCATCTAAAAGAATTAGAAAAAGAATAGCAAGTAAAGCCCAAATGTAGTAGAAGGAAGGAAATAATAAAGATCAGAGCAGAAATAAATCACATAGAGGCTAAAGAAACAATACAGAGGATCAATGAAACTAGGAGCTGGTTCTTTGAAAAAGTAAACAAGATTGATAAACCTTTAAGTAGACTCACCAAGAAAAAGAGAGAGAGGACTCAAATAAATAAAATTAGAAATGAGAGAGGAGAAATAACAACTGACACAACACGAATACAAAATATTGTAAGAAAATACTATGAAGAACTGTATGCCAAAAAACTAGACAACCTAGATGAAATGGACAAATTCTTTGAAACATACAGTCTTCCAAAAATCAATCTGGAAGAATCAGAAAACCTAAACAGACCGATTACAACAAATGAGATCGAAACAGTTATCAAAAAACTTCCAACAAAGAAAAGTCTGGGACCCGATGGCTTCACAACAGAATTCTACCAAATATTCAAAGAAGAACTAACTCCTATCCTTCTCAAACTATTTCAAAAAATTCAAGAGGAAGGAAGACTTCCAAGCTCCTTTTATGAGGCAAGCATAATTCTGATTCCAAAACCAGGCAAAGACAACACAAAGAAAGAAAATTATAGGCCAATATCTCTGATGAATTTAGATGCTAAAATCCTCAACAAAATATTAGCAAACCGGATCCAACAATATATGGAAAAAATCATACACCATGATCAAGTGGGATTTATTCTGGGGAGGCAAGGCTGGTACAATATTCGTAAATCAATCAATGTGATTCATCACATAAACAAAAAGAAGGAGAAAAACCATATGATAATTTCAATAGATGCAGAAAAAGCATTTGATAAAATCCAGCACCCATTCATGATCAAAACTCTCAGCAAAGTGGGAATACAGGGGACATATCTCAACATGATAAAAGCCATCTATGAGAAACTCACAGCCAACATCATACTCAATGGGCAAAAATTAAAAGCAATCCCCTTAAGATCAGGAACAAGGCAGGGGTGCCCTCTTTCACCATTCTTATTTAACATGGTCCTGGAAGTCCTAGCCACAGTAATCAGACAAGAAGAAGAAATAAAAGGCATTCAAGTTGGAAAAGAAGAAGTAAAACTATCATTATTTGCAGATGATATGATATTGTATATAGAAAACCCTAAAGTCTCAGTCAAAAAAGCTACTGGACCTGATAAATAAATTCAGCAAAGTAGCAGGATATAAAATCAATACTCAGAAATCAGAGGCATTTTTATACACCAATAATGAACAGTCAGAAAGAGAAATTAAGGAAACAATCCCCTTCACAATTACAACCAAAAAATTAAAGTACCTAGGAGAAAACTTAACCAAGGAGACTAAGGACTTGTACTCGGAAAATTACAAAGCATTGATAAAAGAAATCAAGGAAGATACAAACAAGTGGAAGCATATACCGTGCTCATGGTTAGGAAGAATAAACATCATTAAAATGTCTATATTACCCAAAGCAATCTATAAATTCAATGCAATACCAATTAAAATACCAATGACATACTTCAAAGATATAGAATATATATTCCAAAAATTTATATGGAACCAAAAGAGAACACGAATAGCCTCAGTAATCTTAAAAAAGAAGAATAAAGTGGGAGGTATCACAATTCCTGATATCAAGTTATACTACAAGGCCGTTGTACTCAAAACAGCCTGGTACTGGCATAAGAACAGGCATATAGATCAATGGAACAGAACAGAGAACCCAGAAATAAACCCACAGTTCTATGGACAACAGATATTTGACAAAGGAGGTAAGGAAATACAATGGAGTAAAGACAGCCTCTTTAACAAATGGTGTTGGGAAAATTGGACAGCTACCTGTAAAAAAATGAAACTAGATCACCAGCTTACACCACTCACAAAAATAAACTCAAAATGGATAAAAGACTTAAATGTAGGGCGTGAAACCATAAGCATCTTAGAAGAAAACATAGGCAGTAAGCTCTCGGACATCTCTCGGAGCAATATATTTGCTGATTTATCTCCACGGGGAAGTGAAATAAAAGACAGGATAAACAAATGGGACTATATCAAACTAAAAAGCTTCTGCACAGCTAAAGACAACAAGAACAGAATAAAAAGACAAACTACACAATGGGAGAACATATTTGACAATACGTCTGATAAGGGGTTAATAACCAAAATTTATAAAGAACTCGTAAATCTCAATACCAGGAAGACAAACAATCCAATCCAAAAATGGGCAAAAGAGATGAATAGACACTTCTCCAAAGAGGACATACAGATGGCCAACAGACATATGAAAAAATGCTCAACATCACTAATCATTAGAGAAACGCAAATTAAAACCACAATGAGATATCACCTCACACCAGTCAGAATGGCGCTCATCAACAAAACAACACAGAATAAGTGCTGGTGAGGATGTGGAGAAAAGGGAACCCTCCTGCACTGCTGCTGGGAATGCAAACTGGTGCAGCCACTGTGGAAAACAATATGGAGATTCCTCAAAAAACTGAAAATCGATCTGTCTTTTGACCCAGCTATCCCACTTTTAGGAATATACCCCAAGGACACCATAGAACGGCTCAAAAAGGAGAAATGCACCCACATGTTTGTGGCAGCATTGTTCACAATAGCGAAGATCTGGAAACAGCCCAAGTGTCCGTCAGAGGACGAGTGGATTAAAAAGCTTTGGTACATATATACTATGGAATACTACTCAGCCATAAGAAATGATGACATTGGATCATTTACAATGACATGGATGGACCTTGACAACATTATACGGAGTGAAATAAGTAAATCAGAAAAAAAACTAAGATGAATCCATACATAGAAGGGACATAAAAATGAGACTCAGAGACATGAACAAGAATGTAATGGCAACAGGGGTGGGGGGTGGGAGGAGGGGGGATGGGGTGAAGAAGGAGAGAGTGGTTAGGGGAGGGGAGGGGCACAAAGAAAACCAGATAGAAGGTGACAGAAGACAATTTAACTTTGGGGGAGGGGTATACAGCACAATCAAATGTCAAAATAATCTAGAGATATTTTCTCTCAACATATGTACCCTGATTTATCAATGTCACTGCATTAAATTTAATTAAAAAAAAAAGCATGAACTTTCTAAAAAAAAAAAAAAAGACTTGGCACATTTATTTATTCGTTTTAGAGAGGCAAACCAGAGAGAGAGAGAGAAAGAGAAAGAAGAGGAGGAGGAGCAGGAAGCATCAACTCCCATATGTGCCTTAACGAGGCAAGCCCAGGGTTTCAAACCGGTGACCTCAGCATTCCAGGCTGATGCTTTATCCACTGTGCAACCACAGGTCAGGCCAAGACTTGGCACTTTTAATAGCAGGCAGTGAGGAGCTCTTGAAGGGTTCAAAGTAAGAGTATTGCATCTTTTGATTTGTGTCTTGAATGATCGTAGCAATCATGTCAAAGATAGATTTGAAGAAACAAAATTGGAATCAGAAATTCCAAAGAGAATGTAATTGCATTAGTATATAAGAATTGAAGTCCTAAGATAAGAAGTAATATTCTGCTTACAAAAATTAGGGGATATTTTATAGCTTCAAGTTCATTTAGAAATATCTCCTAATTTTTGTGAGCAGTATATTTGGAATTACAAGTAGGCAAGGAAAACTGAAAAAAACAAAAATAAAAAACCACTGGTAAAAACCAGTCTATATGATTGAGTAAATCTAAGTAAAGGAGAAGCTTTCAAGGACGTTTTTCAAGTTTTGCATTCGAGTAATAGAGAACTCCTAAGGAAATGTCAATCAATATAGGAGTCAAGATAACAAGTTCAGTCTGAAGATGAACACTTGAGGTGTCAAAAGCATATTCTGGTGGAGAGCTCCAGCAAGCAGTTGAAAATTAAATGTAAGGTTCTGAGGCAAGGTCTGGACTGACTTATGAGTTTGAAAATAGTATATAAGTAAATGATATCCAAAACTATTAGAATAAATGAGGTTAGCTAGAGCCAGCATGAAGTACAGATAAGAAAGCAAAAAGAACAAAGACCCAGCATAGTAAGGCAGACAAGGAAAGAGGTCCCACTAGGACTCAGAGATGGAATACAGATGAAAATAGAAAAAGTATGGCCTTCCTGGTGTAGAAGGAGTTGACCCATGGTGCCAAGTTCAAAAGAACGGACCAAATTTTCAATCTAGTAACATATTATTATATTAGAGAGTGTAAGCAATTTGACTACTGATTAAAATGTGTTGAAAGGTCTGACCTGTGGTGATACAGTGGATAAAGTGTCGACCTGAAATGCTGAGGTCCCTGGTTCGAAAGCCCGAGTCACGGCACATACGAGAAGCACCTGCAAGTTGATGCTACCTGCTCCTCCCCCCTTTCTCTCTCTCCTCTCTCTAAAAAAACAAATATCTTTTTTAAAAATGTGTTGACACAACGTTATAGAGAGCAGAAAAGCAAATCCTGCAGGGAGGGGGGTAAGAGGGATTAGAGGGAAACACAGGGGGAGGGGGATACATTCAGGGGGACACTAAAATCTATGTAAACATAATAAATAAATAAAAATGTGTTGAGGCCTGACCTGTGGTGGCGCAGTGGATAAAGCATTGACCTGGAATGCTGAGGTCACTGGATTGTAACCCTGGGCTTGCCTGATCAAGGCACATATGGGAATTGATGCTTCCTGCTATCCCCCCTTCTCTCTCTCTCTCTCCTCTCTCTCTACAAATGAATAAAAAAATGATCTTTAATGTGTTAAAAGATGGAAGACTTAAAAAGGAGACACAGCAATTGTTCACTAGTTAACTCAGAAACTGAACAAGTAGAATGAGGAAACCAGAAATAGTTAAGCCATTACATTAAAGCCAAGGTTTTATTTTGAAATATATATTCAAACTTTATTATTATTAAGGAAAATTAATCTAGTAGAGAAAAGGTGGAAATATCAGAGAGAGGAGCTAGCTGGTGGAGAGAATAGAGATTGATGTGTCAATGTCTTAAGGAGGACAATATGGAAGACTGGGAAAAATAGATAAAATGTTACTATCAGCAAAATGTCTTTGGTAATTCCAATTTGGGGTTAGGGGTAGATCTTCATTTTTCAAAATACAGTCCAGTTCTGCTTACCAAGTGTCCATACTACCTTTTACCCAGCAGTAGCACTTTTGGGGGAAATTTTACCTTGAGGAACCACTTTTTTGTACATCTACTCTTTATGGTTTGGGTACAGCTAAAACTAACCTCCCCTACTCTGCTGTTAACAAGAACAGAGAACTCCTGGTGAGCACGTTTCATTTATCTGAAAAAAAAAAATAACGGACTCGGAAGGCACGTGACCCACATAACAGGCAAGTTTTCTGCCATGATGACTAAGCTGGCAGGAGCCACTAACATTCCAGCTCAGCACCACAGGGGAAATATGTACATGA
The DNA here is from genome assembly GCF_036850765.1 of Saccopteryx bilineata. Lineage (NCBI taxonomy): Eukaryota > Metazoa > Chordata > Mammalia > Chiroptera > Emballonuridae > Saccopteryx > Saccopteryx bilineata. Next base: position 251,582 of record NW_027095443.1, read on the forward strand.
CCAATTCAGGGACTAGATTGGGTGACCTAGAACCAAAGCTCCTATTAAGACAGTCAGTGAAATAAAAACTTAAATTAAAAAGTCAGTTTGCAAGAGTACAAATCACACAAAACATCAGCAACTGTTTCCTTCGGTTTACGTCATTAAATAAATGAAAGCTCTATTCCTTGGTTTTCCCATTATAGCACGTTACTTAACATCTACCTATTTGGATCACTATAAAAACATTTAAAATGATTTTTTTCAAGTTCTTCAAACTTTAAAAATAATCAATATTACTATAATACAACTCTAATTTGGATGTTAAGTTGTAGCTATGAGGAGATACAGGAAGTGGCAGAATGACTGCTCTTATTAGGTCTCTCTTGAGATGTCTACACTTCAGTGGGATCGTGACAGCCCTGGGCCTATAACAATGTGAGCACAAGAAAAGGAGCTCTAGTGCATGTGGGGGGAAAGACAGGAGAGAGTCAGCAGGTCTGGTTTTAGGACCAGATTTTACACATTGAGCTAAATAATCTCAGACAGGTCAAATCAAATGTATAGGTCTCAGTTTTCTCATCTTTCAAGTGGGAGTTTTGAATAGTCCTTAAAATGGTGCTTCCAAGGTAAAATGGGTTCCATGTTCAGATACTTAAGAGAACAGTGCTCACAGGATAAGGGAGGGGGACAGCATGATGTAAGGAGTAACTAATAAATACATAAGACACAGTTAGAAATAGCTTTATTTTTTTTTGAGGGCTGGCAGTGATTGAAAAAAATAGAGCAATAGCTACAAGAACAGCAGGGCTGAGAAGGCTTTCTCAAGAGGAAGGCAATGTCCTTCCCTAACTCAAGTATCCCCTATGGTTCTCCAGGGCTTTCGTTATCCTACACAGTTTTCTATACCATTTGGGATCAGCCTATTAAGCCAACCTCATCACCACTGCCTCCAGCATTGGTCCTGAATTTCATAAAATCCTATCCTACTGCCACCGTAACTCTTTCAGTCCCGTAACTGACTTCAAATATTTTTTATGCCATTTTTCCTATCTGGAATGCCTTTTCGTCCTGACTTCTAGAATTTGGGTAAATTCTAGCATTTCTTCAGGCTCTTTTGTAATTCATGCCTTATAGTACATAGTTCCTACAGTCTATATAGTAAGCACTGAATGTTAGGTGTGATCACCATGTTAAGATTTCAAATGACTCAGCTAATTTACAACAGCTAATCTACACACACACACACACACATTTTTAAAAATATAATAACTAGATAATGCATGTTTCATATCTGCATGTTTTTATCCTTAGTCATCCAGAACATACTGTAATTTCTTAGAAATCAATGATGGCATAATATACCTTTTTTAGAATTTAATTTTCTAGCTTAATCTATAATATAGGCCACCAATGAATACTGATGTTAAGAATGAATTTATTCAGAGTATTGTTAGTTGAGTTCTACATCCCCAAATGATAACTGTTCTTATTTATGATTTGTTTCTACTTGCTACTTTTTTTTTTTACACTGTACAACCCCCTTCAGTGCTCACAGCCCACAGGTAAGGCAGCTAGGCAATGGTTCAAGGCTGCAGTTTACTCTGGCATGGGTATACTATGAGAGGCCCACAGACAAGGGCCCACTATAAACCCATTACCATGCTTGCTACTTCTTTCCAGAGTAATTCAGAAGCTGTTTGTTTTATTGAATTTATGACACCATAAATTTCAAGAAGCACTATCATTTTATACAATTCTATACTTCCAATTATACCATCACATGCTATCACTGCCTGAGAGGATGTATGTATCTCAATTCCAAAGAGGTTAAAAAGTGAAAAAATAAAATGTGCCTCAAGAATTGATACAATATAACAGTTAACCTAGGGAACATTGTTATAAAACACTGCGAATTTATTACTTGTCAACTATTATTGAGAAAGGCTTTTTCATTTATTTCCATAAATAAAAACGTGTATTTTGGGAGGCAATTATTTCAAAGGACTTTAACCTTACATCAGTTTCTTAAACTCTTACTAAAATAATCTGTCAAGAAATGCTAATTATATATTTAAATCAAAATAATATGCTGAAACATGCTTACTAAACAACTCAGTAAACTAGAACTTCTCCATTACTTTTCAAAATCAGAATTCTGATGTAGGATGTAAAAAAATTTCAAGTTTTTCTGTTGAAAACTTTCCAAATTTTTGTACTGCTTTTCCATAACTAAATTTTATATTACTTTCTGCCATAGAAATAAAATTTAAAGTTTAAAATACTAGTTATATATCACCCACAACAGAAATGCTAGACATGTACTACATCCATAAAGGAGCATACATAAACAAAACTAATGGGGAAATATCTTGATATTGGGAATCATTGCTCAGGACATCAAGAGCAACACCACCCCATGTAGGTGACAAACCCAATGTGGGCAACAACTCAAATTCTGTAAGGCAGATAAGACTGATGACTACAGCCTTATTTCCCAATAAGGATGACATTTTGACAATTAAAGAGATACATACACAGTGGAAAATTTAACCCAATTAAAATTGACTAACCTTACTGAACTCTTTCCAGAATTAGCCTGACATTAAAAGCACTCACATGGCCTGGTGATTATTGGCCATCCAGAGAAGCAATTATGCAGGACCTCAAAAGAATGGGTTTGTCTGACTGAATGAACTAGTCCTTTGGGGGTTAACAACTCTTTCGATTACTAGATAAGGCCTTTATCCCATCTGTTGGAAGTTTTTCTACAAATTATATAAAATAAATTCTTAAAGGCTTCGTACTGACCAGGCAATTATTATAGAGCCTCTAACTGCAAGACAAAATTTATCCTTGAACTATGCTTTTATATTTTCTTTTCAATTAATAGTGTATTTTCCTGAATAATTTAACTTGTTCAGCTAGATCGGGTTCTTTCTGAAGCAGAGAACTGTAAAATATCAGAAACTATTTGCTGTAATGATTCTTTGTCTCGAGTGGGACTTCTGACATTTCCAGAACAGTTTCAATAAATGCCATTTGTTGATGACCCGATTTTGTTTTCATAGATGTAATTTTGTCTTTATTAGTGCAGGGAAAAATCAACCTAATCAAAATTTTAATCTGTCTGATCAGCCCGAGTTCTACAAGTCTAAATAAACAGAGCTCTGAGAATACTGGTGTTCCAATATATCTGACCAAGCCATATTTTGGATGCTAGCCTGAATTACTAGAAATAATGTAGACACAGCACAAAATATTTGAATCCTATAGGAATAAGTATACTATGCCTGTAGAGCAAATCAGACCTGCTATTTTTGTCCTGGCTATTAAGAATGGTTCATACAGAGTTTATACACCTTTATACATGTTGAAATGGTTATATTGTTAATGGTTACTTACACAAGTACTTATATAATATCCTGATTTGCCTCTTGACACAAAAAACCTAAAATGTTTACTATCTTGCCTTTGACAGTTTGCTCACCCCTGCTACAGAATATCAACATTTATATTAGGACATTTTCCTAGACCTCATGACCTGATGATCCCTAGAGGCTGCAGCTGCTGCTAGACCAATACCAAGCATATAATGACCACCAGCTACACAGCCTAGATCTACTGTCTACAAAATCCCTGCAAACCCAATCACTCACTGTCTCACTGGGGAAAATCTGTATTTACACTGCACAGATGCTCAGGATCCTAATATAGTCAAAAGTTACATCATGGTACCTGGACTCTGTAGCTCTCAAATTTGCAATTCAAAGATTCAATTATGCAGCTCCATCATTCTGCAGGGCTAGGTTCTGCAAGGGAGCAGTACAGTGCAATCATCTTAATAGTGAACTCCCATGAGGCCTTCTTTCAATAGTTTATCAAGGTAGAGGTAGGAAACAGATGAGTACCATGACATCCAAGCAACTCTCTCTGGGCATGGTTATTAAAATGATACTTTGTTGCTCCTTTCCTGTATCTTACTAGTCATGAGCTTTTAGGAGTATACTCAAAGATATTACCCTCATGTTTTAATCTAGCCAATTATCTTAACACCCAGAACAAATTTTATTAGTTTTTATCTAGCTCCTATAAAAAAGCAAACACTTATTTTGACTGTGAACTTCGGTTTGCTTCCTTAATAGATAAGCTTTGCACCTTTGTAAAAAGTGTAAGTCAAATTATTTAGCTAATAAGAGGGCTATGATTGAAACAGCACGACTCCCTGGGATGCGTAAAGTTGAATTGCAACAAACAGCCATACAGCTCCTAAAATTCACACTACTTCCCAAAGATCTTTAGCTAGGAGCAATTTTTCAAAAGCAGTATCAAATAGAGTTGCTCAGAACCAGGTTTGGGGCTCTACGCTAATGTCAAGCAGGATGTTAAAAATATGACAAAGTTTACAGGACTCCATTTTTACCTAAACAACTTAACACATGTGCTAATAGTTTACATTAGTAACAGAACACAGTGATGTTTATCATTCAAAGACACTAGTTCGGAGTAATATAAAAGGTGAAGGTAATTATTTCTAAAAAAGTTAACTAGATGACAACAACCTAAAATGTAGGTATCATTAGAAAAACCTGGGTCTGTTTTATATGTGTAATGAAAGAGACAAAAAGAATTAACTCTAACTAAAAGTTAATACCAATTAGACAATGTTTGGAGAGTAAAATTGCTTTTATGCTTTTGGAAAAGAATACAATAAGTATGAAGCAAAGCAATCAAATACTTTTTTTTGGCCACAAACTAGCCAAAATTAGATACTAAGTACAAAAAAAATAAAACATGACTTAAGTTTCAAAAGAAAAGTTTGAGAATTGGCTGAAAGGCCACAGATTACATTACTGTATGCTCATTTAATCAATTATCAATATCAGTTCATGTGAAAATGGTAATAGCAAATCTTCTCCACCTGTTTTTTATTGTCATTGTTCATAAAACAGAATAAGGAGAAAATCATTTAGAAGGCAGGTTGCTCACACGAGCAAGTAAACTGTAAGGGCCTTAAACTTCCACTGCTGTTTACTGCTGAATTACCAATGACAGCTAGTGCCTCATATTTGATATAACACTTCATGGAACGTGTCCCTGCCTTTTTCACTTATCAAAAGTGGTCATTAACCACAAAGAAACAATCAACTTGCCAACCGAGTGCTGCTCTGAATCTTAGCAGAAAGGAATTCAAAGTAAACATTCAGTGGAAAATATCAAACTAGAAGGAAGAATGCCACCTTCTGTTCTCCACAGGAATACGGAACCCATTTATCAAAAAAAGACAGGAAAAAAAAGCAAGTCTTGAGCTCCAGCAGGAATTCTACTGGAGTTAATTAAAACATTCCTAAAATAATGTTTAAAAAAGACAATTTCTGCTTTAGAAAAATCATCTCCTGTTTTCTCTGAATCTATGTACTCTAGTTGATCAATGTCACCCCGTTAAAATTGTCTAAATAAAAGTTTTAAAAAAAGAAGTATCTCCAAATTCTGAATAATTCTTCATTGGTACTCAAAGACTGTCCTTCTTACAGAAGCAATATGATTTCATATAAACCTACACATCTCTAAAGAGAAGGCAAGAGGACAATACTTTCTCTTCCAGATCAGTTATCAGACACCATAAAAATTGTCTTTGCAACACCACTACATCACAAGTTCCAATTATACAAGGTTTCTTCTTCCTTAAGGTGCTTGCCTTTTTCTTTATTTGTATATGGTATCTTTTAATTAAAAAACATCCATTCCTACTAATAATATAGGTATCACATTTTCTGGAGTTTAAACTTATTCTTCAATTAACCACTGATGCTTTTGATAAGGCAGGTATATTTACCATGACTTCAGAGGGAAAAATGTTCTATAGGGATTGTAAGGAGTCAGCAGTAAAACTCTACACAGGAAAAAAACCTTCAAATATAGCTTAAACTGTGTCATCAAGGTCACAATGGGGGTTTTAAAAAAGCTTTAGAAATAATTATATTGTTCTTGTCAAAATAGGTGTTTATATCACATTATTTAATTGATCATACTCTCCCTTTTACTGTCTGCTACTGCTTTGACACTGTAAACCATTTTTATAATGTTACATCACAGTGCAGACCCAGATATTGATAGTACTGCCGCCCATGGCCAGCATATCCATCAGCATGCTGACATACAGCGAGTGCTCTGCTGGGGTACAGTGAATTGGAAGCAGAAGATAATGAAAGGCACTTCAGGTCAGTGAATACCAAAAAGAAACAACATTCAGTTTTTTGTTTTTTTTTATCTCTGTCACTGTACAATATATATTTCTTTAGAGACAAAGGATTATTCTAGGTAATATTTAAAGAAACATTAAGAAAAAAAATACTGGGGGATTGAAAATAATTACAAATTCAAAGGCAAGTGTTAAATAGTTAAATAGTTTGTGATTTCCCTGCCTCTTATGAATGCAGCTGCTTCCATTCACTGTAGACAGCATGATCCCCACATCAAACACTTTCTCTGTAAACCAAGTCTTAATTTTAGGTTTTACAAAACTTACCTTTAACGTAAACCCAAGGTTGTCAGATGAGTTCTCTGGTTTTTTGACAGCAAAAGGAACTGAAGTGTATAACAATGTATTTAAAATAATCTCCATAGCTACTCTATTAGATAACAGCTTAAATTATCTATTAGATAAAATAATAATTCTGGCTTCATTTAAACATAGGGATTAAATCCTAATCCCTTTCCTACTTCCTACCAATGAAAATTAAAGTAAAAAAAATTACAAAGGAAAAATAGTATAAAGGATTTTATTTAAGACAGATAACTAAAAAGAATTAAGAAAGGCCAGCAGCAGAAAGAGAAGTAAACAGTTTGGAAGCTAAAACACTCAAAAACATTGGAAAAACCCAAAATATTCAACTGTAATAGAAAAATAAGTTGTGGTCTAATCAAACCATGGCAGACTCCCAGCAATAAAATGAATGAACTGGACTGCAGCTACTCATAACAACATGGATAAATATTGATCATAATTTTCAGCAAAGTAAGACCCAAATGATGTGCGTAATCTATTTCCATTGATAACAAGCTCAAAAAAGTGGCAAAACTAAAACATACTGGTCAGAGACATTGATTGGTAGTAAAAATACAACTAAAAGCAAGAAAGTGAGTAACAAAAATATCAGGAGAGTAATTGCCTCTGAAGGAGAAGGTAGTAAAATCACAAAAAGATATATAGGGACTTTTTTGGAGTTAGTAACCTACTATTTATTGACCTGACTGGAGGTTAAACCACCACCATTTGAAAGTCATTTGTTAGACAGCACGAGTACTTTATTCCTTTCAGCAGGTGTGTGTCATTGTTATTTGAAGGCTAAAAGGGGACTGACAAGTAACACAAAAGCAACAGACCAGAGCAAGCTAAAGAAATGCACTCAGAATTATTAAAAAAATGTACTTTTCAATACAGAATTCTATATCCAGCCAAATAGGTGTCAAATATGAAAGTAGCACATAGACATCCCACACACTCCAGGTCTCAGGAAAAATTATTTCTTATTTAACTTTCTCACAAAGGCATTAGTATTTCAAAAATAAAGCAAACAAAAACTGAAGCAATTACTACAGAAAAAGTTAGCCTTTGTTCAAGACATTATACAATTCACCTGTGAAACGTATGAATATCCTGAAAAGCTAAACACTGAGTTTAAATATAACCAATATTATACTATATCCCTAATGGAAACATTGAAACACACCCATTTGTTTTAATTTCTTATTGCTTTGTGAAACAAGTTACCACAAATTCAGCAGCTTATATAACAAGTTTTAATATCTTACAGTTCTGGAGCTCAGATGTCCAAAATGGGTCTCCCTGAGTGAAAAGCAAGGTGTGCAGCAGGTCTGCACTGTTTCCTGGACATTCTAGGGGAAATTGTGTTTTCTTACCTTTTCTGGGGAGCAGCAGGTCTGCAGTGTTTCCTGGAGGTTCTAGGGGAAATTGTGTCTTACCTTTTCTGGGGAGCAGCAGGTCTGCAGTGTTTCCTGGACGTTCTCGGGGAAATTTTGTGTCTTACCATTTCCGGGGAGCAGCAGGTCTGCAGTGTTTCCTGGACGTTCTAGGGGAAATTTTGTTTTCTTACCTTTTCTGGGGAGCAGCAGGTCTGCACTGTTTCCTGGACGTTCTAGGGGAAATTTTGTTTCTTACCTTTTCCGGGGAGCAGCAGGTCTGCACTGTTTCCTGGATGTTCTAGGGAAATTTTGTTTCTTACCTTTTCCGGGGAGCAGCAGGTCAGCAGTGTTTCCTGAAGGTTCCAGGGAAATTTTCATTTTTTTTACCTTTTCCAGGAGGAGCAGGTCTGTGTTGTTTCCTGGAGGGTCTAGGAAAAAAACTGTTTTTTTACTTTTTCTAGTGTGCAACAGGTCTGCATTTTTTCTAGAGCTTCTAAGGGAAAATCTGTTTTTTGGGTTTTTTTACCTTTTTGAGTTTCTAGACGCTGCCCCATTCCTCCTGCTCAAAGCCAGCAACAGCCAGTGAGTCTTTCCCACAATACATCAGTGTTTTACTTACTCATCCTCTCCCTCTTATTCCAAGAATTGCTGTTACTGCATTGGGCCCACGTGGATAACCCAGGTTACTTGATTTATCTTAAAATCAGCTGATTAAGACCTATCCATAATTCCATTCCTTAATTTAAACCACCCTTGCCACTAACAACATGGTCAGTTTCTGGTGATTAGAACATAAACATATTTGGGGGCTATTATTCTGCCTATCACAATATAAAACTAAAGGTTGAGCATGTTATTTAAAATATAGAGGCAAATGCCAAAGACCTAACTGAAAATGCTTAAATGGTTGCACTTACAGAGGAAAAACTGGGGAGTGTTGAGGGGAAGAGCAAGGTATTTCATTGTAAGACTGGCAAAACTATTTGATTTGAGAAATTATGTAAGGAATTACTTTCATAAAGCAAAAAAATGGAAAGCATTCATAGTTGTTTCTCTTTCATTTTCTTAGTGCCCATCAGAGGTTGCCACAAAATAGGCTTCTGAAGCTGTTATCACAAACAAGTTTCAAGTGTGAAGACTCTGATTTGCACGGTGTGTGTTTTTGTTGAGAGAAAAGAAGCTCCTTGAGTGTGAAGGAGAGGCAATAAAGGAAGCTCGGCACTGACGTGACTTGTCATAAAATTAATCTAGAAAGAGTGGAAGGGAAGGTCAGTGAGCCTTTCTCCAGGAGTCCAGGTGAGAGTCATCTGGCTAAGAGGGAAAGAAGAGTCAGGTTAGTCATGAGCTCTAAGACACAATCTGCTGAGGGTGGGAGAGCAAGTAAACGGGGGAAAACAAATCAGCAGATTTCCAGCCTCGTCCAGAGTCCACACCAGGAAAATCTGTGCAAGTAGAAGCAAAGCCTGCAAGACTTCCATAACCTGTCCTGTGATAGAGACATCTTAACTGCTCTAGCTCCTACCTGCCGAGTACCTTCCATTAATGTCTTTGGATCCACCAGAAGTGACATGAATTACTGCCCCATGATTTTCCTGGACTTTATGAAATGCCCTTGGTGACACTCTCCATGACGCTCATATGTCCCCTCAGCTAAAAAGGGCAGAATCACCCACAATACACTATTGCTGCCTTCGGGAAATTCTTTTTCAGAGCCTGTCTCATCCTTGTGTACATCTGACAATCGCACTTTGTTTATCCCTCTAACATAAGGGTTGTCACCTATTATGCAATGGTCTGGTTCTTTTCTTAATTATCTCCCTCACCATATTGTGAAATCCTGCATGGCACAGGCTATGTTTCTCATCTCTGCATTCCTTGCAGTCACACAGGTCCTGATGCAAGAGATACTTAGATGGTCGCAAAAAGAAGAAGTGAAATACAGGCTGTGCTTAGGATGTTCTGATCAAAAAATTGTCCCCAAGCTGGTATTCTAAGCAGTCTGAGGTTTCTTTTCATACAAAGGATAAATTATATGAGAATGAAGTAAGAGGATATTCATTTAGGCTGAATGACTAAACAAAATGACTTAACAAATTATTGATTGATGTTGGTTTACAAATTGTATCCCTATTTATTTTTCTTTTGGAGATGTAGATGGCAATTATTGCTCAGAAATGAAACAGATGTAGGCTCTAATTTCTTCTTTGTCACATATAATCAATGAGATATTGATTTAATTATTTTGTGCAGCTTAACTTCCACTTTTATATATTGATGAAATAATTCCTACTGCATAGAATCTTTTATTAATGAGATAGTATATGTAAAAGAAGTGTGAAGATTAGATGTATATATGTAGTAGTAAAATGTACATATGAAATTTTGTAATAATATAGAATAGTGAGGAACTCTGTATCAACTACAACCAAAGTCCTCAATACTTACAAAACTACACCTCATTACAGAAATAAATGATTAAATGCATGCCTATTAGTCTATTTAATGAAAAGACATTTTATAATTTAATTTATTTTATACATATTCTCCATTTAAGGAAGGGACATCTAATAAGTTTATTAAGTTAGCAGTGTAATAATACTGCCTTATAAAAGTCAGTAGCTTTGTAAGCACTGAATGAGTGGGTTTTGGAGCCCAGTGTGTGTTTTTACTTGCCCACTGGGTGCAAGCAAGGATTAAAGGTGATAGCTCAACAGTTTTAGGCTTCGTTGTTTCATTACCGTCTGCCCGAATCCAATGGGAACCTGCATGTGAATGGCCACGATGGCGGCTCCTGGCCATACACTGGTCTCAAGGTTTATGTAAGAGATACCATGTCAGTCCTGATGACTGAACAGCCAAAGGCGGTGTGGGCAGACTCACCCTGAGGACCCTGAGGAGAGCAGAAACTGCCCTGCGGTGATGGGGGGACTACTGTGGTAAGGTGCCAGAGAACTGTAAACCTTAGTATTGGCAACACCGTTTTAAAGAGCAGGGGTCCCCAAACTTTTTACACAGGGGGCCAGTTCACTGTCCCTCAGACCGCTGGAGGGCTGGACTATAAAAAAAACTATGAACAAATCCCTATGCACACTGCACATATTTTATTTTAAAGTAAAAAAACAAAACAGGAACAAATATAATATTTAAAATAAAGAACAAGTAAATTTAAATCAACAAACTGACCAGTATTTCAATGGGAACTATGGGCCTGCTTTTGGCTAATGAGATGGTCAATGTCCGGTTCCATATTTGTCACTGCTAGCCATAACAAGTGATATGATGCAGTGAAAGAGGTGCCCCTTCTGGAGTGCGGCCAAACTATGGCGGGCCGGATAAATGTCCTCAGGGGGCCACATGCAGCCGGCGGGCCGTAGTTTGGGGACCCCTGTTAAAGTGGAAATGTCAGGCTTTCTGTCCCATCCTTTCTTTGGAAAATGGAGGGAAAAGAATACAGAAGTCTCCTAACTTACAAGGAAAACTGGGTCATTTAGTTTTAGTTTTCTGAAAGGATTAAGGTTATCTGAAGAACTTCCTTTTCCTTTGATTAAGAGAGAATTTACATACCACCCTACCCTGATGTTAGCTCTCCCTCCCTTCTTAGAATCTTGAGATTAACTTGTACCTCTAGGCAAAGGAGGAGAGATAGACACTAAAAGGTTTAAGAATGTATTTAATATGTAAATGACATCACCATTGTGTTACTTTGAAAGTTTTAATGTTTTTTATAAATTTTCTAGACAAATGTTGTAAGTTTGTTAATGACTGTGTCACGCTTTCATGCTCCTTCAACCGGTATGTGGTCAAAGGGTATAAAACCAGCCTCTGAGATACATTTGGGGCTGCATGATTTGGGCCTGATATGCCCTGTGTTAGTCATAAGCAGCCGGCATATTAATAAATCTCCTTTTAATAAAACTCTTCAAAATTCATCTGGACTTGGTGTCTCTACGTAAACCCTCAGAAGTGAGGTACGGTAATTTTCAACACTACAAGTGAGGACACCTGGCCTGGCCCTGAGACTGGGGGCAGTGGACAGAGCAGTGGGAAGGCAGATGCTGGTTCTGATAGGTTCTGGTCAACCTGACACACAATGGGATAGACACAAGAGGGCGCTCAGGGCTTGTTGCTGAGGCACCTGGAGTGGTCAGAGCTGAGACTAACTGTAAGATTGGTGGATCATGGGGAAAGCTCAGGCCCGGGAACTTTGGCTAGGACCACCCACAACCAAGCACACCAAAAGAAACTTCCCAGGAACCCTTTGGAAAACAGCGACCGTCTGCCAGCCAGTGAGATTTCACTACGTCATATTAGTTCGACCACCCTAGAGACACTTTAAATATCTCCGCCATGGGTCACCACTTGCGACTTCCTTGGCCTCCATCTTTCCTCTGGACCAGGGAACCTCGTCGGGCAGGATGCATGCTGTACTCAATAAAGCCTTTTATTATTCCAAACTTTCTGGCTCCGACCCCTTCCTTCCTTCTCTGTAGGGAAAAATACCTTACACCAGCCTCCTGGCACTGCCTAGTGCCCTCTGCTCAGGCTCACAGCTGTCACTTCCCCAAAACTAGGTCCCACACAGCTCAAAGCATCAATACCCATGGGCATTCTCAGGCAGAGGGTCCTGACCCAGGGCCCAGGGAGGGATCAAATAAATGAGTTCTCATTTGCATGAGTGGCCCCTCCCCCTTGCAGAGTATGAAGAGGGGCAGGGAGAGATGTGGGGGAAGCTCTGCTTCAGCTGTGGGGCCACAGAGACAGGACTCAGGGATGAGCCCCACCATGGCCTGGTCCCCTCTCCTGCTCACCCTCATTGCTCTCTGCACAGGTGACTGGATGTGGGGACCAAAAAAGGGATGCTGGGGAGATGTGTGAGGCCCTGCTTCTTCCTCTTGCCCCTTGAACCAGAATCGCCATCTCTGTGTCTCTCCCTCTTCCAGGATCCTGGGCCCAGGCTGTGCTGACTCAGCCGCCCTCAGTGTCTGGGGCCCTGGGACAGCAGGTCACCATCTCCTGCAGTGGGGGCAGCTTAAACATTGGGAAAGCTTGTGCAATGGTTCCAACAGCTTCCAGGAACCTCCCCCAAACGCCTCATCTATGGTGATAGCAAACGTGACCCGGGTGTCCCCAACAGACTCTCTGGCTCCTGGTCAGGCATCTCAGGCACGCTGACCATCACTGGGCCCCAGGCTGAAGACAAGGCCGATTATCACTGCCAATCCTATGATGTAAGTCTCAGTGCTCGCACAGTGCTGCAGGCCTGTGGGGAAGTGAGACACAAACCTGCTGTCCCCCTGAAATGGGTTCCCCTGGGCCGTCCCCACTCCTCTGAGAGAGCTGCTTGCTTTTCTTAGGATAGCAGTAGATCCTCAGGAGGCCTCAGCTGATTCTCTGGCTCCAAGTCTGGTAGTTCAGGCTCCCTGACCATCACTGGGCTCCCCTAGAAGAGGGGCAGGATGGGGCCTATGTGAATGAGCGTCCCTCCTCTGTGAGGCCAGCTGGGAGGGGTAAGAGAGGTCTGGGCTGCCCAGCCCCAGCTCTGTGTCCTAAGAAGGGGCTGTGAGCACCATGGCCCGGACCCCTGTGCTCCTGTGCTCCTCTCTCAGTGCACAGTGGGGACAGGCCAGACAGACACAGGGCAAACATCCAACCTGGATCAGTCACTTTGGCTCAGAACCTGAGAAACTGTACTTTGGTCCTTGTCCCATGTACTTCTCTGTTTGCAGGTTCCCTGTCTCAGCCTTTGCTGCCTCAGCTGCCCTCCATCTCTGTATCTCTGGGAATTTCCATGAGACTCACCTGCATCATGAGAGGTGACATCAGTGTTGTCAACAAATATATACAATGGATTCAGCAGAAGCCTGAAACTCCCCTCCCCCACAATTCTCCTGTACTACAAGTCAGACTCAGATAAGGTCAGGGCTCTGGGGTCCCAGCTGCTTCTCTAGATCTAAGGGAGTGATGGCCAGTGCGGCTCCAACCTGAAGACCAGGTTATCACTGTGAGATTGGGCACAATAGTGCTACTCACAGTGACACATAAGATGGGGACGTGGGTGTTGGGCAGATAAAATATATTATGCTCACTTTGTTAAAGACGGCGCTGCCCACGAGGAGGCCGTTGCCCAGGTGATATTAATGTGTGTCTGTGGGCAGGTAGAATCCTTGTAGCCTGGGGCTTGGTTTTGGGATTACGCCTTTCCCACCTGTTTTGATGTGGGGCGGTACAATCCAATCATGCCTCAGAGAAGTGTCTTTGTATTAGAGACTTCCTTGTTTTGTTTATTGGATTAAAGGTTTGGATTTCTACACTATAAATTGGGGGCAGAACGAGAGCTTGCGCTCTTGGTTCCTGGGATTATTAGCATGAGAGAGCAGAGGGAGCAGAGCAGAGAGCAGAAAGAGGCCATGTGGCCAGGAGAAGCAGCCAAGATGGCAGAGTGCTGAGTGAGATGCCAGTTTGTGCAGAGTTTGTATCTGGGATAAGGAAGGAGATGGGGAACTGAGGAGAATAAGGCTGGTGAGCTAGAAACCTTTGATTCTAGGAAACTCGGATAAGTCAGTAGCTTTGTGAGCACTGAGTGTGAGTGGGTTTTGGAGCCCAGTGTGTAGTTTTACTTGCCCGCCAGGTGCAAGCTAGAATTAAGGAAAATGGCCTATCAGTTTTTGGCTCCATTGTTTCTTTACCGACTGTCCGAACCCAATGCGAACCTGCATGAGCTGGGCTACTGTGATGGTGGCCCTGGATTCTGGCTTAAACATCAGCCTGCTTAGAATCCTGTTCCATGAAAATTTAATCATTTTTAAGTAACTTGCATATAATCAAACTATACTTGGAAGTACTTTCTGGATCAAAATGTGTCTATTCATATTTTTCCATTCAACGTTTTTGAAATGTCAGAAAATATAAACAAGAATAAAATAGCCCTATGACACTGGTGTTGCCTGATTATGGATGTAAATGAAAGCCTCAATAAAACGAGAGCCTGTGGAGCCGCCCTCTGTCTCCTCACACAAGGGAGTGACATTCCCTAGCTTTGTCTTCATCGGGTCCCCAGGGCCATTTTAGCGGCACTTTATCCTCCAAAGCGTGGACTTCACTCCTCCAGGGATTGGAACAGGGACCTTCCTGTCCTCTCATTCTCCTGTGTGCAGGGTTGGCCGAGGAGCGCTGTGTCCCAGGCACAAGGTACCTGATGTGGGACGCTGTGTGAGGACACAGGCTCAGGGAGAATTCAGGGTAGAAAGCTGGCCTCGCACTCTGACAGCACCTGTCCTTTTCAGGTGTGATTTCCAGGAGCCGGTAGTTAAACAAGAGTGCTGTGCTTTGTGGCCTGAGTCCAGCACGTCTCTCTTTGGGACCTGAGGTTGGGGGACACTCCACCGCTGCTGGGACAATGTGCAGCCTGTTCCACAGAAGGGAGTGAGGTGGGTCCATGGATGAGACCCTCTTACAGCCTATGGCACTCATGGCCACGAGGACTCCAGTGGGTGAGTTTCCTAAGCCCCCAGGCCCTGCCTGTGTCTTCTCTCCTCTCAGACCGCAATGGAGCTTCCCAACAATCCAGGGTGTGCGCTGGGCCATGGGACATCAGGAGCAGGAACTCCCCAGTGTGTGTCTGTGTCACTCCCCCTGTGAAGCTTCTGATGAGCCCAGACCTGAAGCAGACTTCTCCTGCACAGGGTGTGGCACATGCATGGAGGGTTTCCATGGCAATTGTTCTAAGGGTTCCAGAGCAGATGTCTCACCTTGTGACATAGACAGGGGTGACTGACCCTCAAGGATTCTGCTTCTTCTCTGGCTCCTGTCAAGAAACTGTGAAAGTGTTGCTACTGATATTTCAAAAAGAAGAGCCAGGCCTCCCCTTACCCCTCCCTTCTGAGGAGAAAAAAAAAACCCAAGAGAAAGATATTAAAGGGGCAAAAAGTTAGTTAGTAGTTAATCATAATTTAACTATAGTTCTCTGGAAGGACTGAGGCCACTACTTGCTAGACAGAGCAAAGAAGGGAGAATTATCTTCCCCTTCCCTAAGAGCCTTAGGAGACAATGCTTACATATCTTAATTAAAAATTCCTATGACTCTTCCTCCCCTTCTGGAGTCATGAGAGTGTCGCATACCTCTAGGGAAGTGGTTCTCAGACCTTTTGAAGTCAGGCGCATTTAAAATCCTACAAATAATCGTAGACGCACTATATATAAATTTCTGAGAAATATATTATAATAAGTAAGCCAAATATTAAAGAAAAATATAAACTCCAAGTGTGCTTTTATGGTAATTAATCAAAATAAATATGACAAAATTAAATTTATTCGGACCTTAAACAACATTTTTATGTTACATTTCTTTTCTTTTTTTTTTGTATTTTTCTGAAGCTGGAAACAGGGAGAGACAATCAGACAGACTCCCGCATGCGCCCGACCAGGATTCACCTGGCACACTCACCAGGGGGCGACGCTCTGCCCACCAGGGGACGATGCTCTGCCCCTCCCGGGCGTCGCTCTGTTGCGACCAGAGCCATTCTAGCACCTGGGGCAGAGGCCAAGGAGCCATCCCCAGCGCGCCCGGGCCATCTTTGCTCCAATGGAGCCTCGGCTGCAGGAGGGGAAGAGAGAGACAGAGAGGAAGGAGAGGGGGAGGGGTGGAGAAGCAGATGGGCGTTTCTCCTGTGTGCCCTGGCCGGGAATTGAACCCGGGACTTCTGCACGCCAGGCTGATGCTCTACCACTGAGCCAACCGGCCAGGGCCATGTTACATTTCTTGAGTTATATTTTTTAGAATTCGTAAAAAAGGGGATAAGAAATTAAAAAATGACAAAAAAGTTATCTTCTTATATATATAGATACATTCTTAGTAAGATTTAGTAATTCGGCAGGTCCTGGCGCTAATGTCTTAAGTTTTTTCATTCTTGTGTTTATGAGAAACATGAGCCTGATGTGTCCTAGCGATTTCTTCAATGTTTGGGCATATATTTGAAAGGCAAACTCTCATTTCCTCATCAATACATTGAAGAATTCCTCTCTTTTTACTCTTAATGTTGTTGAGGGTAGAAAATCTTAATTCATAGAAATCGGATGTTGAAAATTGCTGTAAAATGTTCAAAGCTTTTTTAGATATTGCCACATATTCTTGTTTTATAGAAATCCAAAAGGTTTTAAGAGACAATTCCGTATGTTTAATCATCAACTATAAAACCCCCAACATATGTATCATCTTAACTTTATACCAAACAAAGGATGAAACAAACATACCTCCATTCTTTCTGGGGAGCATGGGGGTAGTGTAAACAATCCAGCACCACAGCTTAACAGCCTTTTGCAACCTAATCAGGCAAGTGAGGTGGAGAGTTGGGCAGACTGTCAGTTTACAGCCAATTCCCCACACCTCTGTCCCCCTAAAATCTAAACTCCAAAAACCCTGTTGATTTTTTTGTTCCCAACAGGCACATATTTTTCTGGAATATCCTGGTGCACACTTTGGGACCCAATGTTCTAGATAAAGGGATCATGGGCCCACTCCCCTTGCTTGAAAAACCTGTATTCTGTAACATTATATATGCTTTCCAATAATCATCCCTTTTGAAATTCTTTATATGTATAAAACTTGTAAACTAAACAAGTGGGGACTAGCTTATTAGGAAACCTTATTAGGAAACCTAATAAGCTAGCCCAAAACATTTAGCAAAGGTAATTTTGTTTAGCTTCTCTCCTTATCCCAAGCTAAAACATTTAATTTCCCACTGTGGTGGCAAGAAGGGTAAGTGTAAACCCTGGAAGATTTGGGAATGTTTTTGATATGTAAAATGACATTTATCACTACTGTGTTGAACTGTAAAACAACATTTACAGCTACTGTTTTGTGTAAGTAAAACATTTATCACTATTGTGTTATCTTGTAATCTTAATTGTGTAGGAAAGTTTTCCTTTTCATAGATCCTATAGATAAATGTTGTAAGCTTATCAGTAAATGACTTTTGTATCATGCTCCCTCTCCTTTTCCCTCCAACCAGTATGTGATCATGTCTATATAACTGTAAAACCAGTAGCCAGGGCCACTATCTCAGCAGCCTGGCCCATGCAGGTTTGCATTGGATTCGGACAGTCAGTAAAGAAACAACAGAGCCAAAAACGGATGGACCATCATTTTTAATCCTAGCTTGCACCCGGCGGGCAAGTAAAAACACACTCTGGGCTCCAAAACCCACTCACATTCAGTGCTCACAAAGCTACTGACTTATCCGAGTTTCCTAGAATCAAAGGTTTCTAGCTCACCAGACTTATTCACCTCTTTCCCATTTCTTCCTTCTCCCTGCACAAACTCTGCTCTCTCACTCAACACGCCACCATCTTGGCTACTACTTCTGGCCTCCTCCACGTGGCCTCTCTCTGCTCTCTGCTGTGTCCTCTAATGCTAATCTCAGGAACTAAGAGAGCAAGCTCCCATTCTGCCCCCATTTTATACTGTAGAAATCAAAACCTTTAATCCAATATACAAAATAGGGAAGTCTCTGATACAAAGTCACTTATCTGAGGCATGATGGGATTGCACCACCCCACATCAAAAAGGATGGGAAAGGCTTAGTCCTAAAACCAAGCCCCAGGCTACAATGATCCTGCCTGCCCACAGCCCACAGAGACACACATTAATATCACCAGGGCAACGGCCTCCACGTGGGCAGCGCCATCTTTAACAAAGTGAGCATAATACATTTTATCTGCCCAATAATAACCAACCTCAGGACTATAATCAAGACTGCATGATTAGGGTTAGCTATACCCCGTGTAAGTCATATGTAGCTGGCTTATTAAATGATAGATACATGAATTTCTCAGAACTTCTACTGCCCTTTTTTTGTCCCACCTGGCTGCCTGACCTCACCCTTCCTTACTGGAAAATTGCCCCTGAGGCAGAAGAATTCCAGGAAGCTGGTCAACCTGCTTCAAGAAGGAACATTCCAGAAATCATAAAACCATAAAAGAAAACATACCAGAACTTTTGACTCAGTATCCCCTCAGGATCTCCCAAGCCCTATGAGATTTGCCCGTTACACTGTACCTGTGCCCTGCTCCCCAGAGAAGTGCTCAGCAGGGTTTCTTTATTCCTTTCAATAAAATCTGTTACCCTGGTATTTTCGGACTCCCATGGACTCCAACATTAATAAATCTCCTTGTAAAATTTCTTCTGTATCCCGCCTTGGTGTCTCTATGTAACTCGTGGATTAAAGTAAGTTACTTTATAACAAGCGCAGCTAGGATCCGGTTATGAGAGCCGCCAGGAAATGCCCCCAGTACCTCCTCTACCAGGATGGGTGTGACACTCAGGGTCCAAGCGTGAGTCTCCAGTCCTTGTCAGCAGCTCAGCTAAAATCTCCTCTGTCCCAACCTGGGCCACAGGCTTCTTACCTCAGGCACATAGTCTGCCCCTGTCTCCTCCTTGTGACACGTCTGTCCTTTGACAAAATATGTTTGGTCTAATTGTCTGTTGGTAATTCAAATAGATTCCTCTACTTTTTGAGTGACTGAATGAATGAGTTCTCTGTCCTGAAATGCTGGACACAAGGAGCAGAGCTGTAAGGGCACCCACCCCTGACCCCACGTCGCTCTGTCCTGGGAGCTCTGTCTCTGCGTGGTGCTGCAGTCATCGAGATGGCCTGAAGTTCATAGGAAGGGACATTCTGGCCTTTCCTGTGGCTCTTGAGAGGCTACTTTTGGGCTCCCAAAGGATGACTTTTTGAGGCGAGCATTTTTGTTTGCCTGGTAACCTTTATCTATCTATCTATCTATCTATCTATCTATCTATCATCTATCTATCATCTATCTATCTACCTACCTATCATCTACACCGCTCAGAAAAATTAGGGAATATTTTATAGTTTTATATTTATTTTGAAATAGCCCCTAATTTTTGCGAGCTGTACATCTACTTATATATAATTTTCTATATTATATATATGTATATATTAAAAATTATATACTCATGTCTGTGCAGTTTTTATTGCTAGCCTGTGCCAAATCAGCTATCTCCCTCTCTGCATCCCTGACCCACTGGGACACCCCCTTGCACCCTGAGCAGTGATGTCAGTGTCAGGGACACAGGATATGCTGGTGTCAGCAGAAGTCAGGGAGCCCTCTCCAGTCTCCCCTGACAGCAGCAGGGCTGACCGAGTCAACACTAATCTGGAAAATATAAGCCTAACACCATAATTCAGCCTCAGAGATGGGACAGGGAGGCAAAATTATGAAGAAACTACAGCTTTGTGTATTGGAATATAAAAATTTTGTCATCCATTAATCTCCAGAGTCACATAGACCCCAGCAGTGACAGTGACGTTAACCCTCTAGTCTAGTGTGATAAGGAGAAAACCACATAAGGGGAAAAAAGTGAACTGTCTATTAAGACTGAACTGAGGCCCTGGTTGGTTGGTTTAGTGGTAGAGCATCGGTCTGGCATGTGGAAATCCCGGGTTCAATTTCCAGCCAGGGCATATAGGAGATGCACTCATCTGTTTCTCCACCCTTCCCCCTTTCCTTTCTCTTTATCTCTCTCTTCCCCTCCTGCAGCCAAAGTTGGCTTCATTGAAGCAAAGTTGGCCCAGGCACTGAGTGTGGCTCCATGGCCTCGGCCTCAGGTACTAGAATGGCTCCAGTAGTAATGGGGCAACAGCACAGGTAGGCAGATCATCGCCCACTAGTGGGCATGCTTGGTAGATCCCTGTCGGGCGCACGAGGTAGTCTTTCTCTCTGTGTCCCCGCTAATCACTTCAGGAAAAAAAAAAGAATAAATTAACAACTTCAGACCTGTCTCAGGCCTTGCTTGGGTTTTCTGGACTTGCTCTATAGTTCTTAGCCTGAGTTGTGGGCAGGGACCTTGACCTTATCTCTGTGACAGTGTCCTTCATTTCAGGGTCCTCGGCATCCTATTTGCTGACCCGGTCATCCTTGGTTATTGGGGACTCTGACCCAGTGATCACGTCATCTCTGGGAGCAGCAGCAACATTGAATCCTATAATGCGCATGGGTTCCAGCTCAAAGTAAGGCTGCCCCTGATCTCTGACTCTAGGAAGGACTAGGCCGTCAGTGATTCCAGACTCAGTTTCTGCTTCCAAGGCAGACAGCATGGCCTCACAAGCATCTTGGGCTCCAGCCTGAGGACAACATTATTACAACATCCCATAGGTGATGAGACTCAGTGCACACAGTGCTCTGTGCTCAGGAGGAAGCAAAACAGACACCCCCTCTGAGACCCCTGAGTAGACACTCATTCTTGTGTGACTGTTGTCATCTCTGTCACCAGCACCTGAGGATCAGAGGATCTTTCATGAGTCTGTTTCTTCAAGACTTTCCCCTTCTCTATCACCATCTAGCCATTCCTAATGGCACCTGCACCGCCCACTCATGTCTACACAGGACGGAGCTCCTTGGACAGGGGACAGTGTGTGCCCAGACAGACACCAGTGGGACAGAGGAGGCTGATCCCACCCATGTGAAGAACAAAGACTTAAAGACCGCACTTGACTGGACAAAACAGCCTTAGTTCTCACGTGGGTTTCCAGCAACTGGAGAAGAAAGTGTTGGGAAAGAAGTTTTATTTTTAATCTTTTTTATTTTTATATGCTTTTAGATTTTTATTTATTCACTTTAGAGAGGAGGAGAGAGAGAGAGAGAAGAGGGGAGGAGCAGGAAGCATCAACTCTCATATGTGCCTTGACCAGGCAAGCCCAGAGTTTCGAACCAGTGACCTCAGTGTTCCAGGGCAACGCTTTATCCACTGTGCCACCACAGGTTAGGCCTGAAAGTAGTGTTTTAAAATATTTTATTTATTGATTTTTTAGAGAGAGGAAAGAGAGAGGGGGGGGAGGAGGAGCAGGAAGCATCAACTTCCATATGTGCCTTGACCAGGCAAGCCCAAGGTTTCGAACCGGCAACCTCAGTGTTCCAGGTCGATGCTTTATCCCACTGCGCCACCACAGGTCAGACTGAAAGTAGTGTTTTAAATTGGGACATCTGGACTAGAAAAACTGAGAAAAATATAGCCTTCATTTTTGGAGGTGAAATAGCATTTTTGGAAGTGAAATGGTTGTTTAATAAACGTCTGCATTTGTTTTGCTGATCGACCTGAAACACAAGGTCTCTGAGGCCCCTTAGGAGTGAGAGGGACACCCTTAGCCTCCCACCCCCCTTGTCTACAATCCCAGCAGGCCTGGGTCCCTCTGTGACATCACAAGGGTCTTCAGAAAAGAGGATCAGGACACCAGTTCTATTCAATTGGAGGGTCTGGTGTGTCAGAGAGGACAGGAGGGTGGGGCCTGAGAGCAGAGTGGGACAGTGTGTGACAATCCTGAGATTGCTCCGACCAGCTGGCAACTTCTTCAGGACAACCCGTGAACTTCGCCATCAGGGTGCTCACTGGGTGAGCTGTCCCCCCAGGACTCATGTTGATCAGGAGAGAGGTGCCTCTGCCCCGGCTCATCTCCTCCTTCTCCTTCTCTGTCTGGTCTGTGAGGACCCCTGGCATGGAGGGCAGGAACAGACAGTGTGGAGATGACAGATGCACATTGTCAGAAGTTCTATCTCTCAGGTCTCACTTGGCCAATTACCAGCGTCAGCAGCAAATGGCCTCTCCTTTACTCTGGCCATGGCACCGGCCCTGACCCCTGACATGTGTGCTCTCCTCTCTTGGCTGAGAGTATCACCTGAGTCTCCTACTGATCCCAACTCATATATCTCAGCTTTGTTCAGGCTACTGGGGACAGCTCCCTCTGTATTCCCAACATGCGCTGAGGCAATGTTGCCATATGTGTTCTCATTTGTCACCCATTACCTGTTACCACACATACATGTGGTACCTAACACAGCAGACACGTTAGGAGCTGCAGTGTTACAATGGAGAGAGATTGAGAATATGAAAATAAATTATATTTTTTAATTGAGATAAAAGTCCAGATGTTAATGCATTACTGTTCCATGGAGACTTAGAAAGGTCCTTTCTCTCCTCACAATCTAGATGTAGAAAAGACTCCTGTGAAAATACCCATCTGTCTGGTGTGCTTAGAGACATCAAGTGGCTGGAGGATGTGCCCGGTGGCCAGTAGGGGGAGCAATACCAGACTGCGGGTGATCCACTCAGGGGCTCTAGGGCAGTTGGGTACACTCTGTCCTCACTGTGGTGTGACTTTCCTGGCCCTGTGAGGTCCTCATCACCCTATGAGGTCCTGAGTCTTGCTCTCTCAGCAGATGGTTTTGAATTGCTGTCATCTACTTGTTCTCTGTGGATTCTTTGGCAAAATCTGATACATATTGTAGCTGATAGACAATGAGGACCAGAATGCATTTCTGAGGAGAATGTGGGCTTCTCTGAATGTCTGTGCCGAAAATAAGAATCGGTTTGTTGTCAAATTTCCACTGTGGGACTCAGGACACAGAGCTTCGAGCTGTCTCTGCCAGGTTCGTCACTCTTAGGGAAATTAAGAACTAGGCTTCAACAGGGTCTAATGTCTCCCAGAGCATGTCCTGTGAAACCAGAGTCACATCATTCTGTGTCAGCATGTTGGTCATTGGGCAGAAGGTTCCCACATCTGCACCGGGAGCCTCTGCAGTGCCAGGATTCTGGCTCAGGGACTGAAGGCCCATAGATGTGAAGCAGCCCAAGTGAATTGCAGATTGTGACATCGGACCGGGCGGTTCCTCAGGTCTCTCAACATGCTCTATCCCCTGAGAAAGGGCCGAGGTCACCCCTCACTACTCTTGTTCCACCCATTATGCCTGTGTCACCCATTGTTACCAATACTTGTCACAGGAAGGTCCCTGCTGTCACTTCTGCACCAGCACCAGCTTGTCTAAGCCATATCTTCCATTTGCATCTTCAAGAATGTCTACTTGGCTATTCCCCTCAAAGCTGAGATATAAATATAGATTTCTCTTGTTTAATATCCTTGTCCAATATTTACATAATAATAGAGATAAAGGTCACCTTAGCCTGTTCCTGATATTTGTGGAAATGCCCCTTCCCCATTTGTTTGACTAAGATGCTAGATTTAGTACAAAGTTATGCATGTGTGTGAGTGGTTATTACCACATTATAAATGCACATGTTTGCCTTTCTATATGGCTTTTTAAAGTAGGGGTTAATTTGCTCAAAGGTTTTTTCCACAGCAATGGAGACAGTATGGTCCTATTTATTGCTGCATTAATACATTGTGTTATATGAAAATATTGTCTAATATGACTCAAAACTTGCATCATTGCAATAAATCATGCTTTATAATAGTGTATAACATTATTTATCTGATCCTGGCTATTAGTTAACATTTAAGATATTTGTAGATATATTCAATGTTATTGGACTCTAATTTCTCTTTTTGGGTAATTTATACGTAAAGTGACTCTATCATTATTGTAACAAAACTGTGACACCATACCTACCTTCAAATATGATGAAAAATATGAAACAATAAAATTGGACCTGCCTGATCTCTGAAAGTAGGGTCAAATTTCTCTGTGAATTGTCAGTATCTTATGATGTTCAGTAGTTTCATTTCATTTTTAATTTTTTTACTACAATTCCTCTTTTTGTTTATTTCCTCCAGAGCCAAATTTGTGTCTTTCAATAAAAGTGTGCATTTTATCTATTTTTAGTAGAGATTATCTCTTAATTTTTATAAATTTTTTATTTTTAGATTTTGTTAGGTGGGGGCACTGTGGGGCAGACCTGTGACCCCTACACAGCTGCTCACTGAGGACCATTCACTTGAAAAAATCTGGGCCTCACAGAATAGGTCCTGTGCTCACTGATGGAGACTCAACAGCTGTGTCCTCTCTGTCCTGACAGAGTCCCTGAGCAGGAACCTTTGTGTGGTCTCAGCAGGTGTTTCCTCCCAGGGCTTTCCCAAGGGTTGAGGTCAAACTCCATTCTCCTCAGCCTGGGGTGTGAGCTGAGCTCAGCCTCAGGAATCAGGGAGAGGCTGGGAAATCACTGAGGAACACACATTTGCATGGACAGCCCCTCCTCTGACAGAGAGGGGAGAAGAAAGGAGGCCTGGGGCAGCCCAGCCCCACTGTGGGCTCAGGGCTGTGCCATGGACATAAATCTATCATGGCCGGGCATCTCCTTGGAGCTGCCACTGAGTCTCCTTCTCCAGGTCTCACGTCATGGCCTCTCACCCACTTCATTTATTAAAGACACATAATGTTGGCCCCATCTACGACACTGTGGACGAGCCTAGGGTATTTATTCCAAGAAGCAGGTAAACTGATCTCATTCGCACAAGGGCCACTTAACTATGTCTTGCCTGAATAGTCAGGTTTTTTATTCTTCCTTCAAAGATCTCTGTTGTGGGTGTTGATAGTCCTATTTTCTGCTGCTTTGTTTAATATATAGTGTTTCCTTTATTCCTCCTACCTCAATGCCCCACTCATATTTCAGGCTGGGACCTACTCCTAATTTAGAGCTCTCTCTCCCCCTTTTGCCAACTTCTATTATGAATTTACTTTGCCACCCAGCTTAGTGTATCCCAAGGTTCTCTTTACCATGCCACAGTTGCAGAGCTCCAGGGAAAAGCACCCTGGTCTCATCTCTCCAGGCAGAGGAGAACAGAAGCTCTATCTCCACACATGCTGCAGATGGCTTTTCCAGTCTACCTGAATCATTACCAGCTAGAAGCAGCGGTCATTGGGACTTGGATGTGAGCTGCAAAGTATAGAATTGTGACAACAATTCCAGTGCCATTTGGACTTTTCCTGGATGTGGACTTTTCCTGGACTTCTGCTCCTTGTGACAGCTCCTAACAGACTGAACTGGGGTTGGGCTGCATTTGCAGGGATTTGGCATGGTGTTGGTGCCAACTTAGACTAGGTGAGCATGTTAAAGACACTAATCTTTTATGGATTCTTGTTGTATTGGCCAAGAGTTTGCTTAAAGTCTTTAGTCACTGTAAAAAAATATAGAAGACTAGATAAAGAAAAAGTGACACATATACACTATGGAATACTACTCAGCCATAATAAATGATGACATCGGATCATTTACAACAAAATGGTGGGATCTTGGTAACACTATATGGAGTGAAATAAGTAAATCAGAAAAAGCCAAGAACGGCATGATTCCATATATTGGGGGGAAATAAAAATGAGACTGAGAGACATGGACAAGAGTGTGGAGGTTGGGGGGGAGGGAAGGAGGGAGAAGGGAAGAGGGAGGGTGAAGGGCACAAAGAAAACTAGATAGAAGGTGATGGAGGACAATCTTTCTTCGGGTGATGGGTATGCAACATAATTGAATGACAAGATAACCTGGACATGTTTTCTTTGAATATTTGTACCCTGATTTATTGGTGTCACCACATTAAAATTACTAAAAATTTATTTATAAAAAAAAAAGACAGATAATGTCAGGTGTGGGTACTTGTCTGGAAAAACAACCCCACATCTGTCCTGCTGCCCCTGGTCCCACCTCATCAGCTTCTCGGGAGGCTCAGGAGAAGGTAGGAGGGCCATGGATTTTGCTGAAACCTTTTCTGTAATTTTTCCTGTAAAGCCAGATGGGGGACACAACATGACATTGGGGTGCTGGCTTTTGCACATGGTGCCAGATGAGGATGATCACCCCTCTTGAATCTGTGGACTGCTTTGTTATAAAGTACTTGTTGCGCAGATAAAATATATTATGCTCACTTTGTTAAAGATGGTGCTGTCCACATGGAAGCCTGTCGCCCAGGTGATATTAATGTGTGTTGGGGGCGGGCTGCGGGCAAGCAGGATCCTTGTAGCCTGGGGCTTGGTTTTAGGACTAAGCCTTTCCCATCCTTTTTGATGTGGGGTGGTGCAATCCCATCATGCCCCAGATAAGTGACTTTGTATTAGAGACTCCCCTATTTTGTATATTGGATTAAAGGTTTTGATTTCTACAGTATAAAATGGGGGCAGACTGGGAGCTTGCTCTCTCAGTTCCTGAGATTAGTATTAGAGGAGAGAGCACAGAGAGGAGAGCAGAGAAAGGCCATGTGGAGGAGAGGGGAGGCAGCCAAGATGGCAGAGTCCTGAAGGACAAGCCAGTTTGTGCAGAGAGAAGGAGATGGGGAATGGAGGTGAATAAGACTGGTGAGTTAGAAACCTTAGATTCTAGGAAACTCAGATCAGTCAGCAGCTTTGTGAGCACTGAATGAGTGGGTTTTGGAGCCCAGTGTATGTTTTTACTTGCCTGCTGGGTACAAGCTAGGATTAAAGCTAATGGCCCACCAATTCTTGGTTCCGTTGTTTCATTACCGTCTGTCTGAATCTAATGCAAACCTGCATGGGCCAGACAGCTGTGATGGTGGCCTTGGCTACTGGCTTTACAGTACTGTACCCCAGATTCTGAAAGGTACTGTACTCATTCCATCAAGTTCACATAGAGACACCCAGTCCAGATGAATTTGAAGAGTTTTATTAGAGGAGGAGATTTATTAAGTATGCCAGCTGCATATGACTGATATGGGGCATCTGCAGGCCCAAATTGTGTTACCCAAAATAGTTAAGGGGTTGTTTATATACCCTTAATTATACATGGATGGGGAAAAACCCTGACATCAGGATATAGGCTTTGTTTTCACTTACACAGGTTTGGGAAAAGGATGTAGGGAGGGGAGATGGGACACAATTCATTAGCAAGTTTATAACATTCCTCTATAGCATTCACAAAAAGATCCTTCTACACATTAAAACTTACAAGGCAAAACAATGGTAAAAATGTTACTTTACAATTTACATAGTAAAAGACATTCCTATATTTTCTAGTGTTCATTTGCTATTCCTTTGTCCAGAGATACATACATCAATCACATGCTTTCAGGAGGGGAAAGGTAGTTTCCATGGGGACAAATGCCTGTAAATGTTTCATTAGTATTTATATAAGAAAAGGTTTAATTTAATCTTTTCTCTCCTTACACCTGGCTAGCTATTCACCTATTTCTCCATAGGTATGGGGGAAGGTCAGAGAATCCAAGTCTCCTTTCTCTTTCTGCATTTACAACACAATGTCATCAGCCATCTTGGTTTTATGCTAATCACACAAGTACACAGATCATTTACAAAATGTCTCTGTATGCCTAGCCCAAATTAATAAAATGTTCTTTAAGCTTCCTAAAATATTAATATTAATTCTTTAGCATTTGGTACCTTACAACAGCCTGAAATCTTACAGATGAGCCTAAGATAACTCCTAAGATAACTAGGGGAGCACAGGATGAGTTCATGCTGAGAAGTCAATGTATTTGAACATAGGAGTGAGGTGTGAGGACACCTGCTGCACAGTAAGGAGCCCCTGAGGGATGGGAAGTCCCTGCCCTGTGGGGGTGGGTGATGTGTAAGGAGGGGCTGAAGACCAGAATCTCAGTCCCTCTCTCCTCAGCTCCTGCCTCTCCTTCCCAGTTACAAGTGAGTCTGCACTCTCAGACAGCAGGGGGCGCTGTAGGCTTGTCCCAGAGGGTGGGCTGAGGGGGTTCAGTTGGGAAACAAGCCCTGGGGCCCTAACCTTTGTTCTTTGCTCTGTGCTCACTGGGATCAGCAGCTGTGCCCTCCCAGTGCCTGAGGTGATGCTCCCTCACCCTCAGCTTTTAACAAATTTCTGCCTTGGGGGCCCTGGCCGGTTGGCTCAGTGGTAGAGCATCGGCCTGGCGTGCAGAAGTCCCGGGGTTCGATTCCCAGCCAGGGCACACAGGAGAAGCGCCCATCTGCTTCTCCACCTCTCCCCCTCTCCTTCCTCTCTGTCTCTCTCTTCTCCTCCCGCAGCTGAGGCTCCATTGGAGCAAAGATGGCCCGGGCGCTGGGGATGGCTCCTTGGCCTCTGCCCCAGGCGCTAGAGTGGCTCTGGTCCCGACAGAGCGACGCCCTGGAGGGAGAGGCAGAGCATCGCCCCCTGGTGGGCAGAGCGTCGCCCCTTGGTGGGCGTGCCGGGTGGATCCCGGTCGGGCACATGCGGTAGTCTGTCTGACTGTCTCTCCCCGTTTCCAGCTTCAGAGAAATACAAAAAAAAAAAAAAAAATTAGGCCTGGGAACACTGAAGGGAGGTAAAATTTGCATGAGGGTTCCTCCCTGCCCTCTCCTGAGGGGACAAGATAAGAGAGACTGTGTGCAGTTCTCTCACGTGTGGGGCTCAGAAGCAGAGCGTGGGCATCTCCACCATGGCCTGGACCCCTCTCCTCCTCACTCTCCTCGCTCACTGCTCAGATGACAGACTGAGGGAAGCGGGGAAGTGATGATGGGGGACACATTTTTTTCCTTATTTAATGAGAACGAGCTGTGAGAAATAACCCCAGTCTAACATTTCTGTGTGTCTACAACTCTGTTGCAGGGTCCTGGGCGCAGTCTGGGCTGAGGCAGGAAGCCTCAGTGTCAGGGTCTGTGGGACAGAAGGTCACTCCCTCCTGCACTGGGAGCAGCAACAATGTTGGAATAGTTGGTACAGCCTGGTACCAACAGCTCCTTGGTGCCGCCCCCAAAACTGTGATAATTGATGGGTCTTGGGCCTCGGGGATCCCTGATCGGTTCTCTGGCTCCAAATCCTGGAACATGGCCTCTCTGACCATCACCGGCCTCCAGCCTGAGGACGAGGCCGACTATCACTGTTCAAGTGGTAACACGATGACTCAGACACTTTGGGAACTGAGACAAAAACCTGCCCCTGTTCCTCATGATCTCTCAGGAGACTGTGACAAAGAACAACAGAGAGGGTGACTGTAGCAGGTGGAGAGTGTCAGAGGCCCACTTTCCAAGTACAGATAAACTTTAAAGGGGCAGTGACGCTCACATGCTCTTTTTAACAGGTTTATGAAATTATAAGATGCATATGTTAAAGTTATTTGTTTAAAGCATATATTTAATGTTATGATTGTAGTTACTGCATTATGCAGCTATTGCCAAAGTATAATTTTAGAACATTTCATTGTCCCTCAAGGAAATTTCCACCCATTTGAAAATCAGTCCTCGTCCCCTCTCTGCTCAGTCCTGAGTAAGTATTGATCCTCTTCTCTGAATAGATTTCCCTCGTGAGGACATTTCATTAGGTCAGATGCAAAAGGTTGCGGGGATTTTATGACTATTCTATTTAATTGGTTTGTGTCTTGTTTTTAAGATCCATCAATGTTGTGATATGGTGAGTCGTTCATTTCTATTGCCATGTAACACTGCATTGTATGAACACAGTTCAGTTTGCCCATCCATCCATCTGCCCATCCACTGACTGACACTGGGTTGTTGTTTTCTGTTTGTTTTGCTTTGGTTTTAGAAAGAGAGAGAGTCAGGCAGACTGGTAGAGAGTGAAATGAGAAGTATCAACACATAGTTGCAGCACTTTAATTGTTCATTGATTGCTTCTCATATGTGCCTTCAACAGCGGGTTCTAGCTCGGGGCAGTGGACAGAGCAGTGGGAAGGCAGCTGCCAGCTCTGATAGGTTCTGGTAAACCTGACACACAACGGTATGGACACTAGAGGGCGCTCAGGGCTTGTTGCTGAGGCACCTGGTGTGATCAGAGCTGAGACCAACCTCCTGGCACTGCCTAGTTTCCTCTGCTCAGGTTCACAGCTGTCACTTCCTCAAAACTAGACCCCACACAGCCTCACCTTGCCAATACCCATGGCCATTCTCAGGCACAGGGACTTAACCCAGGGCCCAGGAAGGGATCAAATAGATGGGGTCTCATTTGCATGAGTAGCCCCTCCCCCTTGCAGAGTATGAAGAGGGGCAGGGAGAGATGTGGGGGAAGCTCTGCTTCAGCTGTGGGGCCACAGAGACAGGACTCAGGGATGATCCCCACAATGGCCTGGTCCCCTCTCCTGCTCACCCTCATCGCTCTCTGCACAGGTGACTGGATGTGGGGACCAAAAAAGGGATTCTGGGCAGATGTGTGAGGCTCTGCTTCTTCCTCTTGTCTCTTGACCCAGAATCGCCATCTCTGTGTCTCTCCCTCTTTCAGGATCCTGGGCCCAGGTTGTGCTGACTCAGCCATCTTCAGTGTCTGGGGCCCTGGGACAGAAGGTCACCATCTCCTGCACTGGGGGCAGCTTAAACATTGGGGAAGGTTTTGCTGTGCAGTGGTTCCAACAGCTTCCAGGAACCTCCCCCAAACGCCTCATCTATGATGATAGCAAACGTGACCCGGGGGTCCCCGACAGATTCTCTGGCTCCCGGTCAGGCATCTCAGGCACGCTGACCATCACTGGGCTCCAGGCTGAGGACGAGGCCAATTATCACTGCCAGTCCTATGATATAAGTCTCAGTGCTCGCACAGTGCTGCAGGCCTGTGGGAAAGTGAGACAAAAACCTGCTGTCCCCTGAAATGGGTTCCCCTGGGCGTCCCCACTCCTCTGACAGGATAGCTGCTTGCTTCTCTTAGGATAGCAGTAGACCCTCAGGAGGCCTCAGCTGATTCTCTGGTTCCAAGTCTGGTAGTTCAGGCTTCCTGACCATCACTGGGCTCCCCTAGAAGAGGGGCAGGATGGGGCCTATGTGCATGAGCAGTCCCTCCTCTGTGAGGCCAGCTGGGAGGGGTAAGAGAGGTCTGGGCTGCCCAGCCCCAGCTCTGTGTCCTAAGAAGGGGCTGTGAGCACCATGGCCCGGACCCCTGTGCTCCTGTGCTCCTCTCTCAGTGCACAGTGGGGACAGGCCTGACAGACACAGGGCAAACATTCAGCCTGAGCACTTTGACTCAGACCCTTAGAATTACTTGTCCCATGTGCCATGTATGTTCACAGGTCCCCTGTCCCAGCCTGTGCTGCCTCAGCCAGCCTCCCTCTCTGCATCTCTGGAAATTTCCATGAGATTCACCTACACCATGAGAGGTACATCAGTGTTGGCAGCAAATCTATATAGTGGTTTCAGCAGAACCTTAAACTCTCCCCTTCCCCAGAATGTTTCTGTATAACAAATCAGACTCAGATAAGCACCAGGGCTCTGGGTCCCCAGCTGCTTCTCTGAATCCAAAGGAGCTTCGATCAATGCGGGACTCCAACCTGAAGACCAGGCTATCACTGTGTGATGTGATTGGGCACAATAATCCTACTCACAGTGACACATAATATGGGGACATGGGACATAAACATCAGCCTGTTTAGAATCTTGCTCCATGACAATTTAATCATTTTTACATTACTTAGATGTACACAAACTGTACTTGGCAGTACTTTCTGGTTCATAATGTGTCTATTCATGTTTTTTTCACTCAATGTTTCTGCAACCCTATCAGAGAAAATAAAGCAAGAATAAAATAACCCATTACGACCCTGGTGTTGCCTCATTATCGATGTGATAAAACGAGAGCCTGTGGAGCGCCCTCTGTCTTCACACAAGGGAAGTGAGATTCATTAACATTTGTCTTCATCGGGTCCCCAGGGCCATCCCAGTGGGTGCTCCATCATCCACAGTGTGGATTCCTTCCTTCAGGGGTCAGAGCAGGGACCTTCCTGTCCCTCCCGGGCTCCTGTGCGCAGGGCAGCCGAGCAGTGCTGGAGGCTGGAGGCCCCCTTTGCGCGATGCTGTGTGAGGACTCAGGCTTGGGGAGAATACTGACAAAGATGACCTGCACTCTCACAGGTGCCTGTCCCTTCAGGGGTGATGTCCAGGAGACGGTAGTGAGTCAAGAGCAGATGTGATGTGGTTTGTTGTCTGAGTCCAGCACATCTTTCTACAGGACCTGAGGGGTTGGGACACTCCACCACTGCTGGGACAATGCGGAGCCTGCTCCACGGAAGGGGATGAGGTGGGACCATGGATGAGACCCTTTTACAGCTGACAGCACTCAAAGCCATGGGGTTCCTTGTAGATGGGTTTACTGAGCACCCAGGCCCAGACTGTGTCCTCTGTCCGCTCACCCTAATGGAGGTTTCCAACAATCTAGGGTGTGGGCTGGGCCTTGGGACATCAGGAGCAGGAACGCCCCAGTGTCTGTCACACCCCTATGAAGCTATTGATGAGCCCTGACCTGAGGTAGCCTTCTCCTGCACAGGTTATGGTTTAATTTCTCTTGTGAGATCATGTGGTGTTTGCCATCCTTTGTCAGACTTATTTTACCTAGCTTGTTGTACAAAAGGTCTATCCATTTTTTGAAATGAATGATTTTCATATATGTTTATATACATAATATATATTTACTTGTTGATGAACATTTAGGTTGTTTCCACATCTTGTCTGTTGTAAGTAATGCTGCCTTGATCATGGGGGTGCATGTATTATATTTTTGAGTTACTTTTTTCCTTTGGTGCAGATAATACCCAGATGTGGATTAGCTGAACGGTACGGCAGTGTAGTGTTAGGAATCAGACCATGGATATGTGAATAGACACAGTGACCTGGTGAGTTGCACTAAGCACCAGACATTTAGGCCTCTGGGCCAAGAGGAGGTGTGTGCTCTGTGACTGGCAGGAGGCGCTGTGGGACAGTCCTGAATTCCCACCACAGCTGGTGAGAACCATTCACTCAATAGTGTCTAGGCCTGAGGGCTGGGTCCTGTGCTCCCTGATGGGGACTCAGCAGCTATTCTCACTCTGACCCTGTAGAGTCCCCTGTCCCCACCTTGGTGTGTCTCAGCACATGTTTCTTCCCGGAGCTCTGCCAAGGGGTGAAGCCAAACTTCCTCCTCCTCAGTGTGTGGTGTGAGCTGAGCTCAGCACCAGGCTCAGGGAGGGGCTGGACAGTCACCAAGGGACACACATTTGCATGGACAGCCCCTCCTCTGGCAGAGGAGGGAGAGGAAAAGGAGGCCTGGGGCAGCCCAGCCCCACTGTGGGGCTGGACCCCTCTCCTCCTCGTGCTCCTCTCTGACTGCACAGGTGGGGACAAAACTTGTGGACCAGATCTCAATTTTAAACTTTTCTCAGCCTTATAGATGTAACCTGAAAAAATTTAACCAGGTCCCAGCCCTATCACCCACAGATTTCTGTGTTTGCAGGTTCCCTGTCCCAGCCTTTGCTGACTCAGCCACCCTCCCTCTCTGCATCTCCTGGAGCATCAGCCAGACTCACCTGCACCCTGAGCAGTGACATCAGTGTTGGCGGCTATGCTATATACTGGTTCCAGCAGAAGCCAGGGAGCCCTCCCCAGTATCTCCTGAAATACTACTCAGACTCAGCTAAGCACCAGGGCTCCGGGGTCCCCAGCCGCTTCTCTGGATCCAAAGATGCTTCTGCCAATGCGGGACTTCTGCTCATCTCTGGGCTCCAGCCTGAGGATGAGGCAGACTATTACTGTATGATTGGGCACAATAATGCTTTGCACAGTGACACACAAGATGGGGAAGTGGGACAAAAACCTTAACCTACCAGAGTCTTGGTTCATGAAAAATGCACATTTTAAATCATTTGTATATACCAGTATATTTGCAAGAACCATCTGATTCATAGCGCATCTGTCCTCAATTTTCTAGCTTTTGTTTTCGAAAACTAAGGAAAAGAGTATTAAATCAAAAGAAGTTATGATAGAAATCTTGCCTGTTTTCCATGTGTAATAACCCAAGAGCCTGAGGAACAGTCCTTTTGATATAATGAGAGACTTTCAAGCTTTTTTCTTGGTCAAGCCCTGAACCTTCCCACAGGTGGACAATTTTTTTTTTTTTTTTTTTTTTTTGTATTTTTCTGAAGTTGGAAACCGGGAGGCAGTCAGACAGACTCCCGCATGCGCCCGACCGGAATCCACCCAGCATGCCCACCAGAGGGCGATGCTCTGCCCATCTGGGGCATTCCTCTGTTGCAACCAGAGCCATTCTAGCGCCTGAGGCAGAGGTCATGGAGCCATCCTCAGAGTACGAGCCAAATTTGCTCCAATGGAGCCTTGGCTATAGGAGGGAAAGAGAGAAAAAGAGAGGAAGGAAAGGGGAAGGGTGGAGAAGCAGATGGGCGCTTCTCCTGTGTGCCCTGGCTTGGAATCGAACCCAGACTCCTGCATGCCAGGCCAACACTCTACCACTGAGCCAACCAGCCAGGGCCCCACAGGTGGACAATTTTTTACAGTATGGACTCTGCTCTTCCAGGGGTCTGAGCAGTAGCTGTCCCACACTCACCAGCCTCCAGAGCTCAAGACTGCCTATGAGGCAGTGTCCCTGGGCCAAGGCACAAAATGTGAGATGTGGGGTGAAGACTCAGGCCCTGGAGGAACCCCAGGAGCAGAGCTGGCCTGTCAACCTCACTGGGTCCCTGCGTCTTCAGTTGTGACGTCAGGGAGAGGGGGAACCAAAAGGGGAGATGTTGGGTCTGAGGCCAAGAACCCCATTTAGGGTCACAAGGGGCGGGGGATGCTCCACGGTTGCTGAGGAAATGCAGAGCCCACTCCAGGGTAGGGGGTGAGGTGGGTCCATGGTCAAAGCACTCTTACAGCCGACAGCTCTCAGGACTGTGGGGACTCCTGAGAGGGGGCTCAGGCATTGACTGTGTCCTCTCCTCTCACAGCCCACTGGATCTTTCCAGCACTCAGTGTGGGCTGTGCTGTGGGATGTCGGGAGCCGATCAACTGCTGCTGGTTGACACAGTCACAGCAATGAGGAAGAGGCACAGCGGCACTCCCCCCTAACTTCTTGGGTTTATTTGATTTTTCTCCCCCCTCTTTTTTTTGAATGTGTGTCCTATCACTGATGGCACAGGGTTAGCGTCTGGAATTAATAGTTGCACCCTGCTGTCCCTGCAGATTCAGTTATTTCTCTGGAAATTAGATGGAGGGTGTGAATTCCACAGAAAAGCCTACAAACCCCTCTAGCCTTTTCATACTATAGAAGAATAGAAAAGCTTTCCATTCCTCTTACAGACCCGACCTTCAGGTAGTGGAACACTCTGAGAACAATAAAGTTAGAACTTAACTTGTAGATGAAAATAGTAGACAAACATAATTTTTCTAGACAATAGACCATTAGGTAAGGTAGTTATTCATCAATACTGACCCCTTAAAAGCTTGCGCCAATATTCTTGTTGCTGCTCAAATCATTGTATAACTGTACTTAGAATGGCTTACCACCTGATTTATAGCTTAAAGAAATGTACTAACCTCTTCCTGGAATATTTATCCACATTCAAGCAAAAATAACTATTAATCAATGTATTCTGCACCACATGTAATTATAACTTAGTGTATAAAAATAAAGCTGTACTAACCATTGGCAGAGATGCCAGGCAGATGAGCTAAAGAATTCAGCTTTCTCACTCATTTCATGCTGAAGCCATCCATTCCTGTGAGACCCCTGGATTCCCTCTGGGGCTGGACCCCAGCAGTGGAACATCCGGAGCAGGAACTCCAC
The DNA here is from genome assembly GCF_036850765.1 of Saccopteryx bilineata. NCBI lineage: Eukaryota > Metazoa > Chordata > Mammalia > Chiroptera > Emballonuridae > Saccopteryx > Saccopteryx bilineata. Next base: position 287,733 of record NW_027095443.1, read on the forward strand.
AAAATGTGTTTGTGTCACTCCCCCTGTGAAGCTGTTGATGAGCCCAGATCGAAAGCCATTTTCCTTGTGCAGAAAGCCGCACACCTGTCCTTGTCTAAAACTATGGACAGATCTCTTACCTTGTGAGCTAGGTTAGAGGTGACTGAGTCCCAGAGTTCAGAATCAGGCTTGGGGAGAATACTGACAAAGATGACCTGCTCTCTCACAGGTGCCTGTCCATTCAGGGGTGATGTCCAGGAGGCGGTAGTTAGTCAAGAGCAGGTGTGGTTTGCTGTCTGAGTCCAGCACATCTCTCTATGGGACCTGAGGAGGTCGGGACACTCCATTGCTGCTGGGACAATGCGGAGCCTGCTCCACGGAAGGGAATGAGGTGGGTACATGGATGAGACCCTTTTACAGCTGACAGCACATAAAGCCGTGGGGTTCCTCGTGGATGGCTTTACTGAGCACCCAGGCCCAGACTGTGTCCTCTGTCCTCTCACCCCAATGGAGATTTCCAACAATCTAGGGTGCGGGCTGGGCCCTGGGACATCAGGAGCAGGAATGCCCCAGTGTCTGTAACACTCCTATGAAGCTCTTGATGAGCCTAGAGCTAAGGTAGCCTTTTCATGCACAGGGTGTGGCATGTACATGGAAGGTTACCATGGCAATAATCCCAAGGGATCCCAGACACCAGACAGATCTCTTACCTTGTGACATAGACAGGAGTGACAGACCCTCAGGGTTCCTCCTCTGCTCTGGCCCCTGTGTGTGCACACAGCCTCCCTGACCCCCAGGCTCCAGCTGATGAGGAGGCTGATCATCACTGCCACAGACTAAGTGTAACCCAATGTCACAGAGAACTTTTCTCTATGGAGAAGTGAGGTGAAAATCTACGTTCTTCCCCTGTGACCCAACAGTGCTCTGTCCTTGACTGTGACTATTCTTGCTCAGGTTTCGTCTCTTCGACACTTTTGCTTTAAAAACAAGAGGTCTCATGATCTCACCTTGGCCTTATTCTAGAGGTTAGTGACAACATCTCCACTTCTTAGAGGTCTTCAATTCAAACAGAATCACTTTGTACCCAGATACAACATAGCCTTCAGAGTTCTGGGAAGAGTGACGAGGACAACAGAAAACCAGGATATGAGACCTGGGAGATCCAGATGGCATCTACCAACCCCATGCCTGTCCTTGTTCTGTCCTATGATTTGATGCTCATTATTTGAACCCTGACACTTGAGGGAAGCTGAGGTTTTATTTTGTTTCTGAGATGACAATCTGAGAGCTCCTGACCTCCAGGCCCCAGGAGCTCCTCTCCAGAAAGGCCATGGCTCTGAGTCCTATCCCCTGCTCACTTCCTCTAGTTTAACCCCATGACCTGTCCTACTTTTCCAGTGGGTTCTCCTGTTGGAATGATATGAAATAAATGTTAATTGATATGGACCTAGACCTTATTCGTCATATCCACATTGAATACATAATATTCTGTTCATAATAATATTTATATCAGTTCTTATACTGAAAAATTGCATAAATGGACAAAACTATATTAACTACCTCAAGAGTCAGAAGAAAGAAAGTATTATCATATTATCATACTCACATTCAGGGGGTATGAGAACCTGCAGAAGTATCAAGAATACAAGACACGAAGGGAGAGAAGATGGCAGCGGAGTAGGCGGATGCACAGACACCCAGCTCTCAACACCAAACTGGAATACAAATCAATTTAGAAAAAATCAGCATGAAAAACCAACACTGAACTGCAAGAACAGCTCTCAAAAACCAAGGAGCAAAGAGGAAGCCACAATAATCCTGGTAAGGAGTGCCTGAATCTCCTCTGCTTACAGGAAGGGAAGGAGGGGGGTGAGGCTGAGAGCCCAGAGAGGATTTCACAGAGGAAAAAGAGCAGAAACTACTGCTCACAGCCACTTACCTGGCGACCAGGGAGCAAGGTGGGTTGAAAAGACCAGCTTATCTCCCAAGTGGAAAAGACAGGGAGAGGGACAGACTGTGAGGGGCTAAGGTATGCAAGAAACAAAATAAAAAAGCTGACTCATTCGTGCTGGAGGCGGCCATAGCTGGGGGAGGGACTGAACCTTTCACAAAACAGAGCTGAAGTGCTTCCGGATCAGAGATTTCCGGACATCTATCCAGCTCCAATCAGCACAACAAGACACAGCTGAAAACAAGAAGTGGGGAGGAGGGGCAGTAACTCAGGTCTCCATGGAGATCTGAGATACACCTCCCCCTACTAAAGCTGAGAGAAAAAACCCTGCCCCCAGTGAGATTAGTTGGAGGAAGAGACCTTCAGCGTCTCAGGTTACACCCACAGCATTCCTGGATACAGTTTCAAGGAAGCCCCCTGCTGAGATCAGTTAACAAGACTATCACCTGTTAAGAAAACAAACAAATCAAGACTTCAAAGCTGCCCAAATCCGAAAGTGGATTACAAATAATAGCTGATACCAACCCATGAAGACCTAAAAATAACACAACTGAAAACTGGAGGCAGACAACACCAAGCCTAGACTCAATCAACTCTACAAATAAAAAAAAAAGAAGAAGAAGATGAGAAAACAAAGGAGTGCAATCCAAATGAAACCACAAGAGACACTTTCAAGAGATGAACTGAGTGATATGGAAATAATCAAACTTCCAGTTGCGGAGTTCAAAATAATGATTGTAAGGATGCTTAGGGATCTTAGAATAACAATGGAGGGGGAGTTTGAAAACCTAAATAAAGAAATAGCAAGTATAAAAAAGAATCAGTTGGAGACGACAAATACAATATCAGAAATAAAGACCACAATGGAAGGAATTAAAAACAGGATAGATAGAGCAGAGGATTGAATGAGCGAGTTAGAGGACAACTGGAATGAAGGCATGAAAGCAGAGAAGAAAAGAGAAAAAAGACTCAAAAAGTCAGAGGAAACTCTTAGAGAGCTCTGTGACAACATGAAGAGAAATAACATCCGCATCATAGGGGTTCCTGAAGAAGAAGAAAAAGAACAAGGGATAGAGACTTTGTTCAATCATATCATAGCTGAAAACTTCCCTAAATTAATGCAAGAGAAACTCTCACAAATCCAAGAAGCACAGAGGACTCCATTGAAGAGAAACCCAAAGAAACCTACACCAAGACACATCATAATTAAAATACCAAAGCTAAGCGATAAAGAGAAAATATTAAAAGCTGCAAGAGAAAAAAAAGTTATCACCTACAAAGGAGCCTCCATAAGGATGACATCTGACTTCTCCACAGAAACACTTGAGGCCAGAAGGGAATGGCAAGAAATATTCAAAGTAATGCAGAACAAGAACCTACAACCAAGACTACTTTTTCCAGCAAGGCTATCATTTAAAATTGAAGGAGAAATAAAAAGCTTCCCAGACAAAAAACAACTCAAGGAATTCATTACAACCAAACCAATGCTGCAGGAAATATTAAGGGGCCTGGTGTAAACAGATAAAGTGGGAAAAGAATACAGGAAAAAAAAAAAAGAAAAAGGAATACACCTTTAAAGAAGAAAATGGCAATAAACAACTACATATCAATAATAACCTTAAATGTAAATGGATTAAATGATCCAATCAAAAGACATAGGGTAGCTGCGTGGATAAGAAAACAGGACCCATACATATGTTGTCTACAAGAGACACACCTTAGAACAAAAGACACACACAGATTGAAGGTAAAAGGATGGAAAAAAATGTTTCATGCAAATGGAAATGAAAAAAAAGCTGGGGTAGCAATACTTATATCAGACAAATTGGACTTTAAAACAAAGGATATAGTAAGAGATAAAGAAGGCCACTACATAATGATAAAGGGAGTAATCCAACAGGAAGATATAACTATTATAAATATCTATGCACCTAATATAGGAGCACCCAAATATATAAAACAGACTTTGATGGATTTAAAGGGCGAAATCAACAGCAATACTATAATAGTAGGGGATTTCAATACCCCACTAACATCACTAGATAGATCCTCAAGAAAGAAAATTAACAAAGAAACAGCAGACTTATTGGAAACACTAGATCAACTCGATTTAATAGATATCTTCAGAACCTTTCACCCTAAAGCAGCAGAATATACATTCTTTTCAAGTGCTCATGGTACATTCTCTAGGATAGACCACATGTTAGGGCACAAAAGTGCTCTCAACAAATTTAAGAAGACTGAAATCATATCAAGCACTTTCTCCGATCACAACGGCATGAAACTAGAAATGAATCACAGCAGAAAAGCTCAAAAATTCTCAAACACATGGAAACTAAATAGCAGGGTGTTAAATAATGAATGGATTAAGAATGAGATCAAAGAAGAAATAAAGAAATTCCTAGAAACGAATGACAATGAGCATACAACAACTCAAAATTTATGGGACACAGCGAAAGCAGTGCTGAGAGGGAAGTTCATAGCACTACAGGCACACTTTCAGAAGCTAGAAAAAGCTCAAATAAACAACTTAACCCTGCATCTAAAAGAATTAGAAAAAGAACAGCAAGTAAAGCCCAAATGTAGTAGAAGGAAGGAAATAATAAAGATCAGAGCAGAAATAAATGACATAGAGGCTAAAGAAACAATACAGAGGATCAATGAAACTAGGAGCTGGTTCTTTGAAAAGGTAAACAAGATTGATGCACCTTTAAGTAGACTCATCAAGAAAAAGAGAGAGAGGACTCAAATAAATAAAATTAGAAATGAGAGAGGAGAAATAACAACTGACACAACAGAAATACAAAATATTGTAAGAAAATACTATGAAGAATTGTATGCCAAAAAACTAGACAACCTAGATGAAATGGACAAATTCCTTGAAACGTACAATCTTCCAAAAATCAATCTGGAAGAATCAGAAAACTTAAACAGACCAATTACACCAAAGGAGATCGAAACAGTTATCAAAAAACTCCCAACAAAGAAAAGTCCGGGGCCCGATGGCTTCACAATGGAATTCTACCAAATATTCAAAGAAGAACTAACTCCTATCCTTCTCAAACTATTTCAAAAAATTCAAGAGGAAGGAAGACTTCCAAACTCCTTTTATGAGGCGAGCATAATTCTGATTCCAAAACCAGGCAAAGACCACACAAAGAAAGAAAATTATAGGCCAATATCTCTGATGAATATAGATGCTAAAATCCTCAACAAAATATTAGCAAACCGGATCCAACAATATATGGAAAAAATCATACACCATGATCAAGTGGGATTTATTCTGGGGAGGCAAGGCTGGTACAATATTCGTAAATCAATCAATGTGATTCATCACAAAAACAAAAAGAAGGAGAAAAACCATATGATAATTTCAATAGATGCAGAAAAAGCATTTGATAAAATCCAGCACCCATTCATGATCAAAACTCTCAACAAAGTGGGAATACAGGGAACATACCTCAACATGATAAAAGCCATCTATGAGAAACCCACAGCCAACATCATACTCAATGGGCAAAAATTAAAAGCAATCCCCTTAAGATCAGGAACAAGGCAGGGGTGCCCCCTTTCACCACTCTTATTTAACATAGTCCTGGAAGTCCTAGCCACAGTAATCAGACAAGAAGAAGATATAAAAGGCATTCAAGCTGGAAAAGAAGAAGTAAAACTATCATTATTTGCAGATGATATGATATTGTATATAAAAAACCCTAAAGTCTCAGTCAAAAAACTACTGGACCTGATAAATAAATTCAGCAAAGTGGCAGGATATAAAATCAATACTCAGAAATCAGAAGCATTTTTATACACCAACAATGAACAGTCAGAAAGAGAAATTAAGGAAACAATCCCCTTCACAATTACAACCAAAAAAATAAAGTACCTAGGAGTAAACTTAACCAAGGAGACTAAAGACTTGTACTCGGAAAATTACAATACATTGATAAAAGAAATCAAGGAAGATACTAACAAGTGGAAGCATATACCGTGCTCATGGTTAGGAAGAATAAACATCATTAAAATGTCTATATTACCCAAAGCAATTTATAAATTCAATGCAATACCAATTAAAATACCAATGACATACTTCAAAGATATAGAACACATATTCCAAAAATTTATATGGAACCAAAAAAGGACACGAATAGCCTCAGTAATCTTAAAAAAGAAGAATAAAGTGGGAGGTATCACACTTCCTGATATCAAGTTATATTACAAGGCCATTGTACTCAAAACAGCCTGGTACTGGCATAAGAACAGGCATATAGATCAATGGAATAGAACAGAGAACCCAGAAATAAACCCACAGTTCTATGGACAACAGATATTTGACAAAGGAGGTAAGGAAATACAATGGAGTAAAGACAGCCTCTTTAACAAATGGTGTTGGGAAAATTGGACAGTTACCTGCAAAAAAATGAAACTAGATCACCAGCTTACACCACTCACAAAAATAAACTCAAAATGGATAAAAGACTTGAATGTAGGCCATGAAACCATAAGCATCTTAGAAGAAAACATAGGCAGTAAGCTCTCCGACATCTCTCGGAGCAATATATTTGCTGATTTATCTCCACGGGGAAGTGAAATAAAAGATAGGATAAACAAATGGGACTATATCAAACTAAAAAGCTTTTGCACAGCTAAAGACAACAAGAACAGAATAAAAAGACAAACTACACAATGGGAGAACATATTTGACAATACGTCTGATAAGGGGTTAATAACCAAAATTTATAAACAACTTGTAAAACTCAACACCAGGAAGACAAACAACCCAATCCAAAAATGGGCAAAAGAGATGAATAGACACTTCTCCAAAGAGGACATACAGATGGCCAATAGGCATATGAAAAAATGCTCAACATCACTAATCATTAGAGAAACGCAAATTAATACCACAATGAGATATCACCTCACACCAGTCAGAATGGCGCTTATCAACAAAACAACACAGAATAAGTGCTGGCGAGGATGTGGAGAAAAGGGGACCCTCCTGCACTGCTGGTGGGAATGCAGACTGGTGCAGCCACTGTGGAAAACAGTATGGAGATTCCTCAAAAAACTGAAAATCGATCTGTCTTTTGACCCAGCTATCCCACTTTTAGGAATATACCCCAAGGACACCATAGAACGGCTCGAAAAGGAGAAATGCACCCGCATGTTTGTGGCAGCATTGTTCACAATAGCGAAGATCTGGAAACAGCCCAAGTGTCCGTCAGAGGACGAGTGGATTAAAAAACTTTGGTACATATATACTATGGAATACTACTCAGCCATAAGAAATGATGACATCGGATCCTTTACAATAACATGGATGGACCTTGATAACATTATACGGAGTGAAATAAGTAAATCAGAAAAAAAACTGAGATGAATCCATACATAGAAGGGACATAAAAATGAGACTCAGAGACATGAACAAGAATGTGATGGCAACAGGGGCGGGGGGGTTGGGGAGGGGGGAGGGGGTGAAGAAGGAGAGAGGGGTTAGGGGAGGGGAGGGGCACAAAGAAAACCAGATAGAAGGTGACAGAAGACAATTTAACTTTGCGGGAGGGGTATACAGCACAATCAAATGTCAAAATAATCTAGAGATATTTTCTCTCAACATATGTACCCTGATTTATCAATGTCACTGCATTAAATTTAATTAAAAAATATTAATATTAAAAAAAAAAAAGAATACAAGACACTGGTTTCTTGACAGCTCTGTGTTCTCATGGTAAAAGGGGTATTAAAAAAAAGCCAGGATATGTCCACTGGAGGCTGGGGACCTAACAGGAAACCCTCACAGCAAAGAACAAACAATAGCCAAACAACCAAATAATTCAACCTGTCATGATCATCCCAGTAGCATTATTACCTGGTATGAACTAATGAGATCAATGGGAAACTTTCAGCCTAAGACATGACTCAATGTGGTCATGTCCTTGGCTGGATTGCTAAGTTAGAGCATTTTCCCAATATGTATAGGTTTTTGGGTTCGATCCCACTCAAGAAACATACAGAAACAGAAGGATGTTTTCATCTGTTTCTCTCCCTTCCTTTCTGTCTAAAATCAATAATAAAAAAAAGCTGATGAACAAGAAAAAACAATGTGGTCATGAAATGGTAATGAACACAGGGACCAGTCAGAGTTAAACTCAGCTGTCGGGTAATCCTTTAATATCTGGTAACATAGCATATTATTGAGCTGTCCAGAGCTCATTAGCAACCTGGAAAAATTAATAGCTCAACCCCAACATCACTGAAAATATCTGCTCATTCTCCTATCCTGGGTAGTGACATTGGAAAGATTCAATCAACTACAAAACCAGCTCCCTTCCAAGAGGGTTGGATGGTGTGAAATGGGCTGCAGGATGTGTGTTCTGAGACCAGCAGGGGGCGCTGGTGGACTGCGCCTGAGGCTCAGGGTTCTGGGCCAGGCAGGCTAGGAGAGTTCTCTACTGGCTCTCGCACACTTGGGCAGGCAGTGTCCTCACTGAGGTGTGACTTGCCTGCACCTGTTGCGGCAGGAGTCACATGAGCACTCAACTCTGACTCAAATATTTGCCTCCTATTTTATCTTCTCCTTTTATGAAGTAAAGTCATGGTGCACTTTTGACCGGTCACAGGAAAGCAACAAAAGACGATAGAAATGTGAATTCTGCACCAAATAAAAGGAAAACTCCCAGTTTCATACCTATTCAGTACACAGATATTTTAGGGCTCCTATCCCGTATAACCTCTACAGACTTGTCATTGACTGATGACCTAACAGAACGGGGTTTCTCCAACAAACTGCCAGTTTCCTTCAACTGCTTATCCCACTGAGTAATGTTATTCCTATGTGGTGGCGCTTCGTTATAAATGTGCCAATATTCACTTTGCAGTTTGGTCTAAGATTCCAATTTAGTGAGCCACAGAACACACTGAACTTTCCTCTGTACCATCCACATCGCAACTGGCATGGCCGTGGGCTGCTCTGCTGTATACACGGTGTTACATCATCATCTGCATGTGCACACATGCTGCCACATCATCCTACAGAAACTGGGAGGGTTTTCCTTTTATTTGGTGCAGATTTCACATTTCTATCATCTTTTGTTGCTTTACTGTGACCGGTCAAAAGTGCATCGTGACTTTATGGACACACTGTATATAGTAGTGGAGACTTATGTATAAAACACAGGGTTGGATTCAGACAAACATAGATACATACATGGATAAACATACATACACACATAAACACTACATATAGACATACATGCACACATTCACAGCTCATGACTATCACAGGCAAGAGAATCTCCCAAGTCTGGAAAAGCAAACGCTCTGTTTCCATTATTGATGCTAACTCAGTCCTGTGTGTACTATTGTTATTGTTATTGTTGTTACTGCCATATAAATTCAATTAGTGAAAGCCGAGAATGACCTCTTATTAAATACTTTTCATTGGCTCAGTTAATTCAGTTTCTGTAACTTTTTAGTACATGTATTATAGTCTAGAAATAAAAGTTTATAAGAAAAAAGTGAAATAATTTATGCAAATTATGGAATAGAGCAAGTGATCCCCTGGTTATGGTTTAATTTTTCTTGTGAGATCATATGGTGTTTGCCATCCTCTGTCAGACTTATTTCACTTAGCTTGTTCTACAAAAGGTCTATTTATTCTTTGAAATGAATAATTTTCATATATGTTCATATACATAATATATATTCACTTGTTGATAAACATTTAGGTTGTTTCCACATGTTGTCTGTTGTAAGTAATGCTGCCATGATCATGGGGTTGCATGTATATTTTTGAGTTACTTTTTTCCTTTGGTGCAGATAATACCCAGAGATGGAATAGCTGAACCGTACGGCAGTGTAGTGTTAAGAATCAGACCATGGATGTGTGAATAGACACGGTGATCTGGTGAGTTGCACTAACCTTCAGACTTTCAGGCCCTTGGACCATGAGGAGGTGTGTGCTGTGTGACCAGCAGGGGGCTCTCTGGGACAGTCCTGAATTACCACCACAGGTGGTGAGAACCGTTAACTCAATAGTGTCTGTGCCTGAGGGCTGGGTCCTGTGCTCCTTGATGGGGACTCAGTAGCTATTCTCACTCTGACCCTATAGGGTCTCCTGTCCCCGCCTTTGTGTGGTCTCAGCACGTTTCCTCCCAGGGCTCTCCCAAGGGGTGACACCAAACTTCCTCTCCTTCAGTGTGGGCTGTGAGCTGAGCTCAGCACCAGAGCTCAGGGAGGGGCTGGCGGTCACTGAGGGACACACATTTGCATGGACAGCCCCTCCTCTGGCAGAGGGGGGAGATGAAAAGGAGGCCTGGGGCAGCCCAGCCCCACTGTGGGCTCAGGGCTGTGAGCACCATGGCCTGGACCCCTCTTCTCCTCGTGCTCCTCTCTCACTGCACAGGTGGGTACATTCCTCCTAGACACAGGGCAGCCATTTAACCTGTGTCAGCCACTTTGACTCAGCCCCTCACAATTACTTTGGTCCTTGTCCCATGTGCCATCTGTGTTTGCAGGTTCCCTGTCCCAGCCTGTGCTGACTCAACCACCCTCCCTCTCTGCATCACTGGGAACATCAGCCAGACTCACTTGCACACTGAGCAGTGGCTTCAGTGTTAGTGAATACCACATATGCTAGTTCCAGCAGATTCCAGGCAGCCCTCCTCGGTATCTCCTGAGGTTCAAGTCAGACTCAGATAAGCACCAGAGCTCCGGGGTCCCCAGCCGCTTCTCTGGATCCAAAGACACCTCAGCCAATGCGGGGTTCCTGCTCATCTCTGGGTTCCAACCTGAGGACGAGGCAGACTATTACTGTGATACACCTCATGGCAGTGGGAGCAGCTTCTGTTACTCACAGTGTCTCAGATGACAAGGAAGTGAGACAAAAAGCCCCTGGGTATACCGACTTTTTCTCTGAGCCTCTCTTATTGAGAATCTTCTGTGAAGATGCCTCACTGAGGGGCGACTCTGCAGTTACACCGGTTCATGGACATGAATGAGTAACTCCGTTATGTAGTGCAGGGCATTGCAGGTGAGGTAATAGAGCCCAGCTGCCCACAGGGTAGTAGTAAGTAAACAAATTAACACTGTATCTGTGTCTACTACACATGACGACCAAGTCAGTCATGTTCACTCACAAAACTTATGCCACAAAGCGTCAATATTATGTTGCTAATGACATGTCCACAGTGCTGTGTTAATATTCATGCTGGTCACAGACACTATTTCCTCCCTCTGGATCAGCCTTCAAGTCTAACTGGACCCAGATCCACAGACCATCACTGACAGCCCCTCACTCTGTTCTACTGTCTCTCCTCTGCTGCTGGACCGTCCTCCTCCTGGTCTCTCCCTCTGGCATATCAGGTCTTCACTCCATCCCCCGTTAGTTTCAGGGAAACTGGCAAAATCTTGCTGTGGTCTTCATTCCCTTGGCTCTGGCTATAGGGAGGGTGGACAGATCGCAGACCAGTGTAAATTCATTCCTCATTTTTCCTACTGTCAGCTCCCCATTGAGTTGTTCACTCTCCACCACCCACAGCCAGTCTCTTTACTGTGACCATATAATATTCATTCTTTCTTTCTTTTTCCCTTTCTTTTTCTCTCTTTCTTTTTCTTTCTTTCTTTCTTTCTTTCTTTCTTTCTTTCTTTCTTTCTTTCTTTCTTTCTTTCTTTCTTTCTTTCTTTCCTTCTTTCCTCTATCTGTTCTTTCCTTCCTTCCACCCTCCCTTTCTCCCTCCCTCCCTTCTTTCTTTCCTTCCTTCCTTTATTTTCTTTCTTTTCTGAAGGTCTGGGGCAATCAGAGCTGGGACCTATTACTTGGCATTACCTGAGTCTCTCTGCTCAGGGCTCACAGCTGTGACCTTTCACCCTTCTGGGCAACAGAGAACCCCACCACTACCCAGTCTCTAACATCCTCTGGTACAGGAGGAATGTGAGACCAATTCAGTGAGGAATAAAAAAATCTGGTGGAGTCTCATTTGCATGAGTGGCCCCTCCCCTCTCCCTTGCAGAGTATGAAGAGGGGCAGA